>NW_022720123.1:742119-804939 GCF_011630105.1 Anneissia japonica | reverse complement strand
AGGTATTGTCCCCATAAGTGACTAATGAAAATTAATGACTAACATAGCAAAGGTTTAAAATATTGTCACTTTCTTAACTCAAAATTCACAGAACAGAAACAACCTACCTTGTGTTTTCATCGTAAAATTTGACTTTTTTCATAACAGAGACATTGTACCAATCTGCAAACACCATAACTGATAAACCATTCTCTACGTCTCGTCGCAATTTGGTTATCTCCTCAGGGAAATACTCCTCCTCTGCATCAGCTATCAACAAAGTACCTAGTAATGAGAAAAAAATAAAAACAATCCACTGAACTTTTAAGAATAGCCCAACAGAGATAAACAAATATGAAAGTGATCTCATGAATAATGCATCGCATTTAATAAAGACATTACAAATGCAGAATCAATTTAATAACTATCTGTGTTGATGTCATATATTGGTCTGGCAAATATATTATTTTAGATTAGTTTTGAATATAGGTAATTATTCAAAGGACAGCAAACTGAATCTTGGAAATGGGGTTACGCAACAATATGAAAAGCAAACCTACCATATTGCTTAGCATCAAAACAGGTAAAAGGTTTGCCAAGGACCTCAACGAAGAAACCGGAATTACATAAGTGTAAGTACATATCTTTGAAATTAGTGTGAATATGATCTCCATTCCTACAAGAAAAAGTAACATATAGTGTTATTAAATTTGTAGGTAGCACAGGAGTTGCATTTCCTACAGGGATAAGAAACATCCAGTATTATTAAATTAGCAGTTAACTTACGAATTGCCTTTTGGGCTGAGATTAAAATCAAATGCTGTATATTTTTCTATGTCATTTGATGAGGCCACAACAGACTTCCTTTAAAGCAAATGCTGGGCTTCATAACGACAGAAGAGTGGCTTGTAATCTATTCCCTAATTCATCAGCGGCTATTAGAGCAGGTAGGTATATACGAAAAGACAAATAAACAATTATCAATCCTGTAGGAGCAGGAAGAAACATAAAATTAATGTATTTTTAAAAATGCAGACATACCAATCAAGTGGATCATTTTTCATCCGTAGATTATCCCGAGGAAAATATCCTGGAGGATAGCGTAGATTGTGATACTGATCCCAAAGGATTCGACGGCTACGTGGAGGTGTCGGTATGATCTTCACTTTAATGGGTAGTTTCAGATGAGACTGCCTGGGAGTGTCTTCCCCATTCTAATGATGGGTAATAAAATGAAAGTATTCAAGTAGAGGGAAAACATCTTGAGAACATCTTGAATACAGAATAATTATGATCATGATTGCAGATTCATTATACATTCAGGCTGCAATCTATTCTATATTGGGTTATGATAATACGTCCACATCTAATCTAGTAGGTTTCTACAATATACCACATTTTCCCAATACTATATTATATTATATACTATTATTATATTATATTATTTTTATATATTATACTATTATGATATATATTATATATATTAAATTATTATGTATTATATCATATTATATGGACATAAGGTTTTAACAAAATACCACATTTTCCTAACACTATATTATATTATTTTATTATTATATATATATTATACTATATTATTATTATATATTATATTATTATATTATATGGACATAAGCGTTCCATCTGTTGGAAAATTAATGAGGCTTGAAGGGACTATGTATTTTTACAGGGGTTGAGTCTATCATTCTAACTACAATTTCCATTTCACAAGCAAAATTAATAGCAAGAAATCCACAGAAAACAGGGAAACAAAAATATTGGAGACATTTTGTGATGACAATACCTGTGGTGGGGACTCTACTGTGAGGGTTATCCTGCCTTGGGCAATGCCGCCCCACCCAGCAGCGTCCTTTGATACTGTCACAGACACAGCAAGATAACCGGACCATGGCCATAGTAGCGGTGAATATGAAATAGCAACCTGCAAGTACAAGAAATATATACAACAAATTAATTTATAATAAATCTTGCACAGTAAACATATTTTTTCTTGTATTATTAATTCATCGTTGATGTGCTATTATTTTTATGCAACGTGCATATTTTAAATTACCAATTTATCATTTAATGTTTATTAGCTAAGACATTTTTATCTATTGAGCTTACCTCAATAAAGTTCCCATTTTGTGGAGTGTATGGATGCCATACAGGCTTATCAATGATTCGACCTGAAACTCCCATGCCGTTCAAAATAGTTACCTAACAAAATAAACACCAAGATAAAGTTCAGAGTAATTTAATAGTTAATAATACAACAGGTAAAATTGAAATTAGATTTCATCGGATACACAAAAGAGACAAAAAACACTATCAAGAAAGACATAAAAAAAGACAAAAAAAAATTTATCAGTAACAAGATAAAAAAAAAAACTGAAGTCAGTGGTTCAGTAGCAAGACTCTATGTTTGCATTGGCACCCGTGTCTGAAGATGAGGTTGATGATGACAATGATTATCGTGATGGTGATGAAAATAGTAATATTATATAATAATGATGATAAATGTGTGTACACCAATGCAGTTGAGGAATATAGCAATGATGTGTATGATTATGATAAAATTGAATTTGATAGTCTTTGCTGATAGATACTCACATTAACAACAGCTGGCATACCTCCATGGTAGATAGGCTGCGAGCAGTATGGCCACATATATGGACATTCAGTGAAATCTATGTAGCTGGGACTCAAACTAAGAAAAAATAATTATAAGATCTTTTCAAGGTGTATATGTATCAATTTTGAAATTGCTGAATTTTATTGAAAGATATAGTAAAGTACAGTAGATGTATTAGTAAACAACTAATAAAATAATCCATAGTCAGGTAGAACATTGTTGTCTAACAAATTGACGGACACTGGTTTATTCAGTTGAATGCAACAGGTGTTTTTATTGCATTTATACAAGCTGTTTGATTTTGTGTTGTAAGAGAGCTTTTTCTGAAAGATTCCACGTAGTGGATATATTAGAAAACAAATAATAAAATAATCCAAACTCGGGTGGCACATTGTTGTGTAATAAATCTATGGACACCGATAATATTAATTGAAATTATGGCCAAATCTCTTTCCAGGTACGTATCTTTATTCAAAATATCATGGCAGCACAAAGCTAAATTGAGATAAAATGTACAAATATCAAATCAAAATATGAATAAAATAGACTAAACTTACAAGATAATATATAGATTTACAGCACATTTTCACAAAACCACACACAAAAAGAAGAGTAGAACAATCTCAATCTTTTCCATTTAAGTCAATTGTATTTACCTTGCTTGTGGTTTATAATTGCTCAGTATTTGATGAGCTCGTACAAGATCCAGCTTGCCCATGCCTTGTTCAAAGATATTTGCGGCAGGGAGACGACGTGCAGAAGCCATCAGGGCCTGTTTCATACTGGCTGGGTTCAAAACATTTCCCTTCTCAATAACAGCACTAAAAACAAGGAATTATAAATTTTACTGAAGGATGAAGTGTACTTCACATATATACTGTCTGTTCGTCAATATTTGCATTGCAAAAATTAATTAGTAGGTAGTCAAGGTGCCTCTACCAACAATATAAAAGAAAATAACTAATATCATTGTTTACCTCGCAAGCAATGTTACAGCACCCGCAACAACTGGTGATGCCACGGATGTCCCTGATAACGTACGACAACCACCTTTTAGGCCCGAACCACGGACTGCAGAACCGTAGGTTACAATGTCAGGTTTCACACGGCCATATCCACCAGGTAGTTCCTACAAGAAGATTAATAATAGGAGAATAATAACAGTTTAGTAACTAAAATAAAGGCATAGGAGAAGTGGTCATGTTTCCTAATATACAAGTACTCAATGGCATGACGTATGCATTATTTACCCATGTTGTCATGCCTCTTGAGGAGAATTTAGCTATGCTATCTTCAAAGTTGATGCCACCAACACCAATCACATCCATCTGGTCAGCTGGGTTATTGAGGGTCCTGTGGAATTTAAGAATCAAGTAATCATCATATCAACTTAAATATTATGATATTAGAATTGAATTTGTTGTAAAGAATAATCAGTTAAATTGTTTCCAGATTCAAGAAAATTAACACAAAAAACATAATATTTAAAGTCTGCTAAAAAATTAAAGCACAAAAAACATATAGATTTCATTTTAATTATTTATTCCAGTAATTATACAAAATGCAGTACAAATAATAATAATTACAATAACTATGCAAAAATACAAAAAGATAACATAAACAGAGCCAAAGCCACATGCACATGTTTCTGTATGGCTTATTTTTGTCAGTTAATTGGTTGTCTTCTCTTTGTTTCTTTTATGTCACGGCACAGCATGTACACACTACAAGATGAATATATTATCATTGTATTGTTCTATAGATGAAGCACATGTATTTCTAATATTTTATGAGGGTCATTGTTCTTTTGAAACACGGTTTATTGGTAATAAAACATGGATGATAATATGAATTGCAAATTAATATTCAGACTTACCCATACAATGGTCCGTCATTGCCAATGGCAGATACCATTATCACATTGTTGGCTGTAAGCTCCCATACCTTAAGAAAATAATTAGATTGATAAAAAAAAAATCACATAGATAATAGCTCACCTTGCTTCATTAAAATGATATGAGAAATTAATAAACAGAAAACGATCGTATCAAACGAAAACAATCATCATTTTGTTCATTTTCAAGGGAAGGCGCCACTGGGAAGAGTATATTATTTTGTACTCAACTGAAAATACTAAAGAGGTGACTTTAATGAAAATTGTTTATATGATATACAGTACCTTGTCTACAAATGGATGATCCATGAAGTCAGGGCCTCCAATGCTTAGGTTTAAAACATTAATTTTCTTGAGAATAGCATAATTGAAAGCATCTAGAAACCAGGATGTATAGGAAACCTAGACAAAAGAAAGAGAAATCAGGATGCATATGTCATAGTTAGCATGGATGGTTCCTCCAATTTTAATTGCTTTAGAAATAAAATATACACATTTTTATCAACAATGTCATAATGTAATTTTCTTAGAAGTTTAATTTTTCTTTTTAAGGTCAACTTCACACATGAAGGCTTTGGCCTAAGCCACTGCTGCAGATTTAATAGATTCAATTAATCAAATATATTTCATGAACTGCACACATATAATTTATATTATTATGACCATCATTATTATAACTTTCATAATATTATTAGTTATTCAGGCAAATGTACATAGCATTGTACACAGGTTAGTGGTGCCAAATAGTATTAAGTTCCTACCTGATTATTTGTGAAGACTCTAAAAATATACAGATCTGCATCAGGAGCAAAACCCATGCACTCCTTAGTACTGCTAATTACACCAGCGACGAAGGTACCGTGGCCTAGACCATCATTCAATGTCTTTTCATTGGTCCAGTTTGTCCGCTCTTTTACTTTCTTAAAATGCGGATGATTTTCTGCCAGTCCAGTATCAAACACAGCTACCTTTACACCTTTACCTGGCGAACAGATCAAAATGAAATGAGCTTAATTAACAGAAACAATAACAAAGCAAGAACAATGGTAAAAAATATATATAAAGATAATCCTAGTTTTCGGTCTATTTTTCTTAAGACTACAGAAGCTCTGGTATTGGAATGCTATTGTTAATAGACAAACCAACATATACATTTTTTTAACAGTATAATATGATCAATGATATTTAAATGTTTGTAGTCAACATGCGTTAATGACTCATTAAATGTTGCTATAAACTTACCTGAATAGCCAAGATTCCATAATACATCAGCTTGTAAAGCTCCGGTGATCTGTCTTGGGAGCGCCCTCAACAGTCGGCGACTTGAATGCCTACCAGTAGCATGCCAAAATCCACTGCTCTATACGACCAAATCAAACAATAAAATAAATAACCCATGCTACTGTTTGGTTGAATTTAACCAAATCAAGCTAAGAAAACTTTGAATGGTTTCATAAAAAAAATACTGCTTAAATTAGGCAATTCAATTATTAAATTCAATAAGCCATTTCTGTGCACGCCCATATCAAGTTCAATCAACAAAAACAAACATACACACAACATAGGTTAATGTTGATTGACGTTGATATAGGCATGTGCAGTTCAAACTACAAATTGGCTTATTGTTCAATGAATGCAAGCAGTATATTTTTATATAAAATTAACTCACTAAAGCTAGACTCGTTCTTTTCAGAGGCCGAGATGAACGCCAGTTTTGAGACCAGCATTCTTTCTGACAAGGCTTTCCCTTTATTGGTTCTACATCTTCTGTCAAATCTTCTGAAATAAATAACAACAAAAGTGATAAATACAAAAATAGCAAACAATAATAATATAAAAATTAATGTTTTGGCATCACAATTGGAAAATAAGAAATTACAGCCTGGCATCGAGGCTATGAAAATGCCTTCCATTAAAAAGAAAAAATGTTATAAATAGTAGTTCAAATACTATTACTGTAAACAAACTGTAATTATCCACGTAAACTGCGTTTACGACCAATCTAACTCCGCTCTCTGCTAGACGGCAGGACAACGTCTGCTAATTGTCGGTGGCAGGCTGATAGGATCATCAATAAAATTGATCCGTTGCCTGCTGCAATCTTTACAGAATCACGTTGGCCGAAGAACATCGAGCGCAGTGAGTTTCTGGCTTTAAAAAAAGTGCAAGACTGTAATTATACTAAACCTGTTTCATGTACTGTCTTCAATGTTCTTGTAACTTTACGTTGTGGAGCAACATGTTTCACAGCAGGATGATCCAGTAATAAATCTAGCCACGATTTGTTCTCAAAATTAGTCAACTGAAAAGTGTTAAAAAATTCAAAATTTCAGAGAACAATTTATTATCTAATTAAATTTTATAGCTAACATTTAAATTGAATAATAATTGTTATCAATCATGTAAGCAGGAATTGTTAAGGGGTTACCTATGACAGTTAGGGGACCAGGTGAACCTACGCCACTAGGTGGGGACAAGGAAAGAGCTCAAGTGGTGCGGGGAGGCACACTAGATCTAAAGCATTAGCATAGTAAATGTTGAATTATGATTTTCTTTTTTAATGAAAGAGGTGGGGTTCAATTTAATAAGGGGTGAGGGGAGAGTTGAGAAAAAAATCCTGGTCTTTGTGGGATTGGAACCCAGGACTCTGGGATTAAAAATAGGTAGAAATTTTAACTATGAACCACATCTTTACTTATATCTAAAGTAAGACTGTATCCAATCAATTTTATAATCAATCAATCAATAATAAAATTTATGGGATGCATATTCAACTGACAGTATTATGGGATGTTACTTCAAATTTGTCAATTACCTTCAACACTTCAAAGTCACTTGGATAGTGACTTGCTGGGTTGTCCCTTTTCACTATACTCCACTTTAACACCTTACACTTATTAATTGCTGCTTCTATGTAATTATATCGACTTTGGGATGAGTAGTAGTTATCAAATATCACAATATATTCTTTGGATAAAAGAAATTAAATAAAAAAGTTAATTGTAAAATAGAAATTGTTAAAACAATTTACACTGTGTTTTTATTATTTACAGTTTATATTTATAACTAAAATGTTCCTCTCTTAAAGGATAGGGTAGGAGTAGGCCAGCACTAAGCATGTAAAGAAAATGCTGGGTCAATGAATAGGCTACTACTGCCTAAATAGGACATCATTTGTTGCATGACATTTAATTGTTTAACTCAAAATTTAAAAGATAATAATATTTTTACTTAAACAAAAAAAAAAATGTTAACAGTTTTTGTGTTTAAATAATATATTTAAGTGTCAACAAAACATGACAATAAAAAAATATCTTCTTATTACTTTTAAATCTATATAATAAATCAAGGCATTTGGAACTTCGAATGTAGTAATGGCCTGAATTCATTAACAATAGTTAACACCTTTATATCACAGTACACTGTACAGTAGGCCTACTTCAATACTGTAAATATCTTAAATTGTAATCCCTGATACATAAACAGACATAGGGGTGAAGATTAGAAAATATTATTCAAAATATATGAAATCTTTCAAACCTACCGTGTTCTACATGCTCTGATGAAAATTCTAGTTTAATTTCCGGTACAACTTCATCTGACAAGGTATAGGTGGCATTATCAAGACAAGGTATCAAATGATGGAGGAGGTTGATTGACGCATTAGGGCTGGTGCTATTGTCCAAATTCACCGACACTGTACGAGTCCACAAAGTTAAAAGAACCACAACATAGTACAAACAAAATGAAGCCATGGTTATTTCCAGCCAAAAATATCAATGTAATTTTTTTAAGCAACCTCAACAACTTCTGTTACCTATCTAGATGTAACGTAATTTTCCTTCGCTTCATATTTTAAAAATAATTATGCACTCATAAAGAGTGATTAGATAATCTATTTTTTGAAATGTTTGTACAAATCAATTAGCATAGAAGAATTAAACTTTATTTGTTCATCCACTTTTGGTCCAAATTCATCACTATTTATGCAGGAAATCCATTGCAAGACCTGAAAAATAAAAATTGTAACAATTATTATATTTAACAATTGAATAAAAATTTATCATACAGTAGCAAACTTTCTGTATGTTTTAAACATAAAAACCTAAGACAACCAAAGTTAGAATTTAGGCATTGGCTATTGTTACATCACTGGTTTTAAACAAATTCATAATTCTGACACTTTTGTATGTACAGATTGGATAGGGCAATAACATTCAATTGGAAATTTGTTGAAGACTGGTGCCAGACTGCATACAGAGAATACATCCTCCTCGCAAAAATTGTTCCAGGCTACGGCTAAACATTGTGATTCACCAATATTAGATGGGGGCAATACACACGAATTTCCAATCATTATAAGATTATAACAATTCAACCAGTATTTCAACCCAGCCGGGCTCTAGTCTAGGCCCTTACCTATGACCTAAAAAACTTCCAAGGACATTCTGTGTGGCCCTTACCTTACACAATGAAGCTGGCTGACAGCTGATGTTTTGAATTCCTTCTTTCAAAGTGTTTTTGTTCTAGAGCCTGAGGGAGAATCGCCTGAGTTACTTCGTCGGAATGAGAATATTATTGATATTACGGAATTAAATTTTTCTATTGATGATGTGTATGTAGCACTAAAAAGGTTAAAGGTAGACAAGGCTGCCGGTGTAGATGGAGTACACCCATATGTGTTATACGAATGTGCAGAGGAGTTAACTCTACCATTGTTTATAATTTTTACAAAATCAATCGGCGAAGGTCAAGTTCCTGAGGATTGGAAGCGTTCTCGTGTGTGCCCAATCTACAAGAAGGGAAGGAAAAATCAAGCTCAAAACTATCGGCCAATAAGTATTACATCAGTACCCTGCAGAATCTTAGAAGGCCTAATCCGAGGTAATATAGTAGATCACCTAAATCAGTACAATCTTATCAGCTCTTACCAACATGGTTTTGTTAAGGGCCGATCATGTCTCACTAATTTGTTGTCCTCCCTAGAAGAAATAACGGCTGCTTTAGACAGAGGATACAATGTCGACATTGCATATTTGGATTATGCTAAAGCATTCGATAGTGTGCCACACAAGAGGTTATTGCAAAAGTTAAAGGCTTATGGTATAGGTGGAATGGTGGTAAATTGGATTAGTCAGTACTTAAAGGACAGACAACAGCATGTTGCAGTAAGAGAAGCGAAGTCACGGTGGCTAAAGGTCCACAGCGGTGTACCGCAAGGTTCAGTTATTGGTCCAATATTATTTTTGATTTACATCAACGATCTGTTGGATGATGTATCCTCATTTGGGCTTATGTTCGCTGATGATACGAAATTGATAGAGTCCTTTAAGCCAAATGATCCAACGACAAATAATCTGCAAGAAGATCTTAACAAGATACAGGAGTGGTCTGAAAGATGGCTACTTAAATTTAATATTGACAAGTGCAAAATTCTCAACATGGGAAGTTTTAATCCTGGCTTTGAGTACATATTGGGAGGACACAATATACGGAAGGCTAAAGACGAGAAAGATCTAGGAGTATGGATGACTGACGATTGTAAAGTATCGGTGCAATGTTCTAAGGTAGCTGTCAAAGCCATGAATCAACTTAGATTGATCAAAAGAACCTTTGAGTTTATCGATTGCGAAGCCTTCCATATATTGTTTAGATCATACATTAGACCTCATCTTGAATACTGCGTGCAAGCTTGGTGCCCTTATTTGAAAAAAGACATTCAAAAATTAGAGAAAGTACAGAGACGAGCTACCAAGTTAGTGAATAGCATTAAATCAGATCCATATGAAACAAGACTAATGAAACTGAATCTGTATCCGTTAGCAGTTAGAAGATTAAGAGGTGACCTTATTGAAGCATTCAGAATTATTACAAATAAAGAGAATATTGACAGCTCCACTTTTTTTTCATCTAACCCTGCTAGCATTACTCGAGGCCACAAATACAAGGTGTATAAGCCGTCTATGAACAAAGGTCTAGAAATCAGGAAGAACTTCTTCAGCTACAGGATCATTAAGCATTGGAACAATCTTCCGTCTAACATTGTTGAAGCTACATCAGTAACTATATTTAAAAAGCGACTGGACCAACACTGGTTGAACAAGGATGCGGAGACCATATTGGGCAGTATGGCATAAATGACTGTGGGTCTCAAGAGGCTGAATAGCCTATTCAATTACACCCACACCCAAATAAGTTGTAAGTTGTAAGTTGTAGTGTCTTTGTTGCACGCTTTAGGCCTAGGCTAGGCCTAGCTAGCCTAAATAATAGGCCTGCTTGTGAAGCTATATAGAAACATAAAATGACGGTGATAAATGATTTATTTATTTAAATATGCATTATACACTTACCGGTAACACCAACAGAAGCAAAGAAATATGATTACCCTAAGTGGTTACATCGTTTTATTGTATGTTTTCCCCGTCGGTAGCTCTAACTTCTAATCCTAGGCTAGCATTAATGAATAACAAAATAATTACCAAGTCCCATGATGCATTTTGAGGTCATGCAAGAACGGATGTCATCATCACACACAATCATGTAAATATATAAATCTGAATGGCTTTCATTATAAAACAAAAACAGATGTCTGGGTAATATTTTCGATGTTTTAAATTTCATATTTTAGGATGTAATTTATCCACATGTTATGGACATTCTCAAAAAGCTACGCAAACTGTAAGTTGTCATTGTTATAAGGACTAATTGCTAGTTTATCTTGCGGGTACTTACAGGAAATTCGGGGAAAAATTCAGTCAACACCTAACGTATACACAGCACAGCACAGCAGTGCCAGGGATGGTAGCTCGGACTTCCTAGGCCTAGCCAGGTTCGAGTTTCTGCACTGATGATACAGTAGGCCTAGCGTATTTTTCCAGCTAGGGCTTTAAACATAATTACATTTATTTGTCAATATGAAGAGTAGAGTATTTTCTAAAGATTTTATTGCAAAATTAGTATGTGGATTTTGTATTCAAAATATATTAATATATGTTCAAAACATACAGTAAGTAGGCCTAGGCCTAGGGCCTAGCTAGACATAAAAAGTAATAAATTGAAGCCTAGCTTTTCATACATGGTTGGTTGGTTCTTTGGTAATGGTATTTTCACCTCATAATTCTGTGTTATGCCTCTATTGTGTTACTGTAATAAGCTCTTTGTTGTTGTTGTTAGTATAAGAGTGTAGTTACTAGTAGTAGTGCAATATCGACACTACAGTAGTATGGATCGGATTTGATTAAACGTTATGTTTTGAAAATGAACACCATTCATGAATTAAAACCAGAGCTTTTTTTCAATAATTTAGGCTGAAGTTGTAAATTGTACGGTGTTACTTGTCAAATTAGCAGTGTTGATTGATAGTTATTTGCTTTACGTTTTTGTTATTTTAATGTATTTTTTCATGTTTGATTTTGTAGATAATCTTAAAGAAACTGTCTTCAAGTGGCATCCCAAGATATGGCGGAGAATGGTAAAAATATAGGAGACGACTTGTCAGAAAGCTCTCAGAAAAATGGAACTAGAAAGAAACATGTCCAATTACAATTCATGGAAAATAACAACTCTGAAGATTGGCACGGAACAAGATTAAGTCTTTTAAGCCACATTCATGTGGATTATAGAAATATTGAAAGAACGTTGAGTGAGAGGCCATCATTTAGCATTGCAGCTCAAACCGGAGCTAATGATGAGATTGATTTGGATAGAGATGAGCCTAGCAGAGAGAATTATGGTGATGTGGACCAACTTAATGGAGATGTGTCCAATAATGGGCCTCTTCAAAACAGACAGTTGAATGGAACTTGTTTCTTTCTCGCTGACACAAACAGGAGAGACAGACTAATGACACCAATAATGAATGGAACTCATGTTTCTCAGGAAAATAATACAACTTGTCAGCATGCCAAATGTGATGAGCAAAGAAATTGTGATTGTAAAAGACATGAAGAAAATGTTACCACTGTTGTTGTAGATGATTTGTGTGAAAGGAATATTCTTGACTGTGCTTCATTGCCAGATACCTCATCTTGCCAAAATGATGCAAATCAGTTTGATCTGCAACATACATCACATGAATCTGGTGATGGTTTTAGACTACATCCACATCTGTTGCCTGAACAGAATTTGAATTCACCAGAACCATGTATTATTAATCATATGGAAGATGAAAGAGAGATCATCCAAAATGGACATGATCATGCAGAAGGTGCTACAAATAGTGCCTCTTGTTCAACAGAAAATAGGACTTCAGATATGTTCCAGAACAATTTAGATCCTTTAGATGCTGTGTCAGAAGAAAATCATGTATGTTGTGGGCTTAGACGAGAAGTTAGCGAATCAGTTCTTAATGTAATTTCAGGCGATATGCACGAAGATTCTGATGAAATACAACATCATGAAAACACTGAGTGTGACCTTGAAATTGAGCTTAATAATTTGTTGCTAGAAGATTTTTCAGAAAATGGGTGTAGCATTAATGCTGAATGTGAGAATGGTTTTGATACACATACTTCAGAAAAGTCTGAGGATGTTGATAGTGATCTTGATGCTGGAAATCAGGACAACACGTCATCATCATCATCATCTGATATTGTTGATGATATGATTATGAATTTGGAAATGGGGCCTCTTTTACAGGTTTCATCATCTGGGGCAGTGCCAACCTGCCTTGCAAGAGCTAATTCCTCAGAAGACAGTGATGAAGGGTTAGAAGCAGATGTGTGCGACGATGTCAGTGAACGTGAGGAGGAAGCAAATATTGATGATGTTGAAAAGAAACCATTGGATGATGGGGATGATGATGGTTGTCTTGATGTTTGGGATATGCCACAAGCAATAGCATTAGAATCTGAAGAACAGAAAGAGGAAGGACAATGTGAAAATATTTCAGAATCTTTTCAAGATAACTTACCAGAAAGTTACAGATCGAATGATAGGGAACATTCATGTAGGAATGGAAATGATCATGATGCAGACTTGAATGAACTTTTCAAACACCATTCTGATACACAAGGTGCCGCATTTTTTGGAGATTTTCCAAGATCTGGACATCATAATACGTCTGGACCTTTCCAGCAATCATTTGGTAATAATGCAAATAGTTTTGATGAGCTGTCAATAGCTCAAGGCTCATTGCATGGAAGCTCCATAAATTCATTTCCGGGTGTGTCAGCTCAATCTTCGCATTCTTTCAGACAGACCATATCTGAAGACACACAGCTGTATGTATATGAACCTTGCAAAATTTATAAAACTGATGATGAGGAGAGCCTTGACAACAGCTCAAATGTTTCTGATTCAGAATATGGTTGTAACCATCTATTTGAGAACTCACATAAAAAACACAGTGATAATCCAATAACCAGTGTTAAAACTCCTGTCAATCATTCAAGAGATTATGCAATTTCAGGTAATGAAAATGATTCACAGTGTAACAGGACATCAGTAATTGCAACTTTTAGAGACGAAAAGACACTGTCTGAAAGTGTGAGAAACTGTCGGCTTTTTGAAGAATCTTTGATATCAGTTAACAATGAAAGTAGATCATTGCAACCAACCCAGAGACAGTATTTTAGCCTTGCTACTGGCGGAAGTGTGCAAAATCCATCAAATTTTCCACACAATGCCCAAGCCGATGAAGAACAAGAAGATGAAAAGCACAGTGAAAAAAGACTTCTTTTGCAGGAGGTAAAGGATCAGATGGCATTGCAAATGAGAAGGCTTGATGATCGTCGGCGGGAGGAATTACATTTCGAGGAAGTATTGCAGGCTGAGTTTGGAGTAGAAGAACAGGATGACATTGATTTGGATGATGAAGATGATGAGTTACGGACATGTAACTTCATTGGCGTTGGACAAAAACAAGAAGAAACAATAGGCAGTGAGGAAGAATCTACAGATATAGAGGAATCTTTCCCCTTTCTGCCTGTTGATGACATAGCTTTGCAAGGGGTTGAAGGAGCATGTGGTTGTTCTAACGATGAATCTTTTGATCATGTTGTAAATGATAATAGAACTTGTAAGAATAGGAATTGCAGGGTTTGGCATAATTTAATTACAAGTGACAATGACATTATTGAGGATGATGAATTTTTGGAGGCAAGATATAAGGAGCGACAGAAGGAACACAATAGGAGAGAGGATATTCAGCAACCCTTCATTGTATGGCGTCGTTCGTTACTTAGGGGAGATAATGAATCCATTGAATTTGATCAAATGAATGAAATGGAAGAATATGTTATTGATAGACACAAAGAATTTGTAGTTAGAAAAAAACATCAGACAAATCCACCAGATAATGAAAGAAGATGTGCAACAGATACTGAAGAAAGAGAATTTAACCACAATCAAAATAACAATGAGGAAGACATCGATTCTCCGGAAAGTCTTGAGGAACTTCAGGAGAACATTCTGCGTGATAGACTTTTAGCATTGAAACAAGATGATGGCGATGCTCCAGTTTGGCATGGTCTTCATCCAATCAATGTTATTGGGGCTTCTGGTGAAAGCTCAGCCAAACATCAGGCAGAAACAACTGATGTAGGGCTTGATGAAAGTTCAGCTCATGGTTTTTCGATGGCAGGTGTACTACCATTTCCACTTAGCAGTGAATCACTTGAAGACCAAAGTAATATCGTCAGTAATGGTGCATGTAAAAGAAAAGAGAGCATTAAAATTAACCAAAATATAGTACAGGTGAGCAATTTGTAAAGTATAAATGTGAATCGAATGAAGATTTTAGCATCAAATGCTGTAGAAATCTTTCTTAACTCTTGTGTTTTGAAAAGTTTGCTTATCATGTGTTCATAAATGAAATGACATTTGCAAGTTTTTAAACTCACTGCATCAATTCAATCGCAATGTCATAAAATCAAGAACATTTCATGAAATTCCAAACGTTTTTGACAAGACTTATTAATTTTTCAAATATGCATGTGGTTGTTTTGCATACTAACGTATTTTGTATTGATGGCTGGTGCTTAGGTCAACAAACAGAAAACAAAACCCATTGAAGATTTGCCACCAAATTCATCATTTGTCTGGACTCCAAGAAAGGCTCTTAGAAAGCAAGAATGTCACAGTGGACCATACCCATCCCTTCAGAATGCTGTAAAAAATGCCTTAGTAAGTTTCGATGATCAATAATTATAGTACTTCACCAGTAGGCCTATCTGGTGATGGTGATAATGTTTGCATTCATCATGCTAATATTGAGTACTGTATTGCTTATAAATGTATCGATTTTATTAAACTGTTAGGCTATGTTCTCACATTGCAGCTAACGGTAGAGCAGGATCCAGATCCTGCTAACCGTTAGCTGCCGTGCGCTAAGCGTTAGCACTAACGGTTAGCTCCCGGTCCGGATACTAGGGCTCTCGTGAGAACCTAGCCAAAATCAAGTTCTTATCTGTTTTATTGTCTTCAGGTTGCTTTGGGATATAACCCAATTTTAAATCCTGAACGAGATTCAACACAACACATGAAAGATGGCTGTTCTACTGTTTCAAAGCTTCTTATTTCTAGTCGCAAACACTTCGGGCTCCCAGAAGATATCTCGTCAAATATAGCAAAACATTCCAATGGCGAGGTGTTTTCTCGCTTCTTTTCATTTTTTCCTCAAAGGAATGTAAACTTGTACAAATGGCTTAAGGATTGGATATCATTAGGTAAGTCCATTTGAGTAATAATATTACAGATTTTTATTCTGTAGTGCTTTGCTTGTCATGGTTTTTTTTTTTCCACCAATTTGTAACTTCATTTGTAATTAAAAAAAGATGTGGAATAAATTGATTGAGTGATTGATTGAAAAATTGTAATACTATATTAAACATAATAAGGATGACAGTTGGTTTCAACTGAGTTGTTTACATAGATTAAAGAAAAAGTAAATAAATGGATTAATAAAATAATTTATTGATTGGTTGGTTGGTTGGTTTATTTAATAAATTAATACATTAATTAATTTCATTATAAATGCACACTCATTGAATGAGATTTGGAATAGAGTTTTTGCAGTACATAGTTTGAAAAGTGAATATACAGCCAATCCGACGCCTAACTAAATACTACATGCTCCATTGTACTCCAGTCATAGACAAACTAACTTACCTTTTAGACAAATTGCTCAGAAGAATTTGACTTTGTTTGACCTTAGGTGTGGTCCCAATAGCATCCATCAATCCTCAAGTGGCTATTTCCTCGGATTCACCAATTCCAAAAGAATGGCGACACCAGATGATATACGGAGTAGACGAGGAGCAAGCATATCTGTGCACACCTAATATACGCTTAAGGTACCAGACACTAATGGCTCAACTAAGCAGTGATTCTATTTTGTTGGTAAGTACAGGAATTGGCAAGTTTCTCCTCTTTCAACATGTTTGACTGAGGCGTTGTTGGCTCTCTATGAACCTACTTTCTCCAAATGGCACTATTTTACATTGTACAAAAATATATGCTGTTTTGATCCGCCTTACAAACGACATGTGCTTTTTAACTTGTCTTAACAGGTGGCCAGAGAAGATGTCGTAAACAGGTGGGACAGGTGGTCTAGGCTTGGCGAATTAAAACATCCACCAGACAATGATTGCAGGTGGATTCGAATGAATGTCTTGGGTTAGTTTTTTTTTCTATGGATTTTTTAAGTTAAGCAATGATCAGGACTAGGCTTTAAGATAAACTGTATGTAATTATAGATAATATTTCATCACTTAATGTTTTTCTATGGATTTTTTAAGTTAAGCAATGATCAGGACTAGGCTTTAAGATATACTGTATGTAATTATAGATAATATTTCATCACTTAATGTTTTGATCATCTCTTTGAGACTTTATTGTGTAAAACACTATATAAATAATAGAAAATTGTAAGTACAGTATTAATGAAGTTCATATATATATATATCACATTATGTTGGATGCCTTGTTGTTGTTTATAATTATAAAAGTTCTAAAAGATATTACATTGATTATACATTCAGATTAAATTAATAAAGAAATAAGCAAAACCATTAAAACCATGAAAATTTAAACAAAAGAAAATAATTCTTGTTTTGATAAAGGGCAAGTGGTGAATATGATGAGAGAGCAAAGTGCCCCGAAACCGCACGAGGATTACAGTCGGCGTTACTACTACAAACCACTGAAGCAGCGACGTACTACACACATACGTATACCAACACGTTATAAGGGTGGAATTACGCTGTGTATTAGGAAAGAAGACAAGAAGGCCTGCGAAGCTGTTCAGAATGCGCCGGAATTGCCTCTGATGGATTGAAGGAAGAATGTACATGTGTACCAGGTCCTGTTGCAATAATGAGGCACTATCTGAAGGCGCCCTCAATGTCTTGCGGAGATGGCTATCATTCAGTTACAACTTTGAATTTGAAAAGCATCGGCTTGTGCTACTAAATGATGTATAGTAACTTTTTCAGACAGGATTAGCCCAGTAATGATCAGGGGCGGATTTAGGGAAAAGGAAATTAGTGATTGCCCAAAATGCCGCAGAAGTTATTTCCAGGCAACTAGAAAGTTTTCTCTCCTTCCCATCGTTCCCTTCCCCCCCCCCCCCCCCCCCCCTTTCGGACATCTCTGGATCCACCACTGATGACAGATGAGGAAATTATTAATCATTTTTCTCATGTAAACAGATTGTATGTACTGTACTCTACTTGTAATTTACCATTTGTCATTTGACATTTTTGGGATTTTTTTTCATAATATTTTGCAATATTAGAATAAGAAGGAATGATTATAATTTAATATCATTATGTAAATTAATACTAATAGATCAGCAATATAAAAATAATAAACTGATTGAACTGAATCCAACAAGCATAGAAACTGCAAAACTTTGAAAAAAGCATCCGATAGCTGTACAGATCACTGAAAATGGTGTTTAGCACCAAAACTGACAAGCAACTAGTCATTAAATAATGGTATTTTCAAAGAAGTTTTCTTTAATAATGTAAAACATTTGTGAATTTCACAATATGGTGTTTGCAATGGAACCTTTGAGTTATACACGGTATTATTGGTGTTACCTGAATTTGATGATAGTGAAAATGCAAAGAAACTAACAAATTTCTGAGCATTAAAGTAAATATATAGTAATGGTTGATGTGCAAATCATTGGTACTATTGACAATTAGCAATTTACCAAGATGAAGTTATTTCCGAAATTTTTAATCATGGAGGTTATTTATTTACATTTCATCCCAAGGAAAGTATAGTAGATGAGAAGACTATATCATAATAATACAATATGGTAAAAGAAAGATTACCAGTAACCAAGATACATTGGTTGGCTTTCAAACTGGAATGACCAGTGATTTTTTTTTTTGGTACAGATGTTGAGATTAAAACCTAAAGTGAAAATGAAATATTCTCTACTAATATGGGCCACTTGCACAAGAGAGGAATAAACAATTAGTGCTTTTGATTTAAATTGACAAACATATCCTATTTTTAATAATATATATCAACTGTACTATAACTTTTCAAAAAATTTTGAGAGTTATTTCCTAAATTTTATATTGTTCAACACAGCAATGCAGTTATTGTAAACTCATAAACAGTAACCAGTATTTTTTGAGTTTGATAACCTTTGACCCTTTGCAGTGATTGCTGTGCTGTTATCAGTGGAGTTAAATTTCTCAGCCATCGTTGAGGAGCTTCTCTCCAGCTTAAAAAAAATTTGGCGTCTAATATATTTAAAACTCTTTTTCTTATTATAACTTGTAAATGTCAACTTGTAATTTCATAGGTGATACATCTGCGACGCATCCTTACGGTAATGAACAGTAGCCACGACACCTCATAAATTGGTAACAGAAATTCTCCTACATCTTATTAGATTGGCCACAGTTCTTTATTATAATATTAATTATGTAATGGTTTTTCAAGTATATGCCTTAAAATAGAATAAACTTATTGATTTTTGTCATAAGAAAAATCCTGCCATTTGTAAAATTTAAACTTTGGACTCAAGGGAGCACCCTTGTATAGATAAAATTAAATCTACATAAACTATTAATTAGTTTGGTTCAGGACAAATCAAATCAACATGGTATTTATATGGCACCTTTGAGAATACAATATGAGATATTATGTCTATTATGAGAATATGTAGATAAAGTTACTTTATTGCCATTGTTCCTTTAAACACCTCCATCTATACCAGGGCACCACATGACCACGCCAACCCTCATCTACTTGGAGATTGAAATCTGAGATATTAAACCTTTTAAACCAAACAATGGTAATCGCTCATGTATTGTAAATGTGCATGTTCTTCTCTTTTCCTTTTATCCTATTTGTGTAGTAAAGCAATAAATACCTAAATGGTTCATTCATTAAACAATGTTTATAATTTACCGGCTAAAAACTTGATTTTGCCTATCCTTAAGGTTAAGGTTGGAGTGCGCCTCACTATTCATCTTGAAAATATGAATAGGCTGACTACCGGCTAAATAAACACTACCTTCATTAAATACCACAAACCTTTTTCTTTTTATACTAAATAACTTTTTTAGTAGAGTTCTGCTGTTCTCCCACAGGGAATGTATTTTGAATATTTTCAAGCAAATGTCCTGATTTACGAAGTACTAATTGAAATTAATTATGTATTAGCATGAAAAACCCCAAAATATTTTAATAAATTCCAAATAATATTAAATTGATAAGAATCTACAATTGGTCCAGTTTCATTTATTCTTTTAAGTTGTGGATAAGAAAATGTTCATTGTATTATGTTCAGTTATTTATATAAACAAATACAAAATCTTAATGTATCATAAGTTTTTATTTATACGCCTTAAAACATTTTTTAAATTGAAAAAATCCTAAATGTATTGTAGCTCTGAAAGCACTTACTTCTCTCCTTGTTTTCTTTCGAGTATAAAATATTTCTAAAATATCAATGTGAGTATCTATTGTGATATGTATGCATATGTATACAGGAAAATTACAATATTGAAAACAAAAAAGAAATAAAAGTGAAGAAATGTAATAGAAAAGTGAACGTGCTGTAATTTATTTGCGTTACAGATGCAATTTATGTGTCAATTAAAGAGTAAGTAAATCTTTGCAGAGACACTAGGGAACATGGGCCTGGATCATATCCCCAGTTTCTGTAGCATTAAATCTTTACACCTACATCAATTTAATCATCGTCGCTTCATAAGTGGTCTCACTCTTCTATTCCGCATGTACTCCGGAACAACTACTCTCTTAAACGCTGAGTGTTCCACCAAAGTACTCGCCTGCCACCTAACAGCCCACATCATTCATTAGTGGTACCCGTTAATTCAAATAGTCCAGTTTACTACAGATCATTTTTGCCAACCATTGTTTTATATGGAATACCTTGCCTGTGGTAGTTCCTGATGGTAATTCTAGTGCATTTTCTAAGATGGAAAACTCCTTTTTAATGGCGTAAAAACCCATGCTCCCAGATTTGTCATGCTCTCTCATATAGCATGAAGATGTTTGTGGCTGCTTTTCCTTGCAACTGCATCCATTCTTTCATTCATTATGTTGATGTACATTGTGATTGTTTAATGGCCAGTGGTGCTATTCTTTCGTTTCCCAATTTTCTATGATTTTGGTGGACGGACTGCCAAGGACACAAGCAAAGGATTGAAAACCCCACCATTCCTACTGCACCAAACCGCAATTAATTGACCATTATTATTATTACGAATAATTCAGGGTGCAGTACATTTTGTTTGAATTACAAGTCAATTTAATATTTAATATTATTACTGTACTTTATTATTTAGCATAGGCCTATATCAAAAGAACAAAAGCATATGATGATGATCATAAATTTATTCACTCCTTTTCTCGAACGACCTGTTTTAAAAACACGGTATTTAATGTTTTTCCTAGATTTTGGGGAGACTATCCCATCCAAAATTAGGGATCTCCTTGTAATTAATTTACATATATTTATTAGGAATTTTAAATCTCATTTATCAACATGTGCATATGATGATTAGTATTTTAAATTGTATGATTATTTGCATTCTTCAAAATTGTTATAGTTTTAAATTTCATGGTTGAAAAAGTGTTCTGAGAGACCTACATTTACAGTGATTGAGTTCACTTTTTTGGTATCCCTTCTCTGCACTGCCGTCAACCTGTTCTTTGTTGTGTGTTTTTGTATGTATGAGAAGAAATAAATTAAATGAAATGAAATACTGCAATTAAATCATGTATCTTAGTTCAAAATCTGAAATTCTTCATTACTTTATTTCCATTAAAAACTTGATCACTCTATTGGTCTATTTTTTTGGTCTGCCCTCGTCTTCACTCCATTACTTCAAAGAAGTTTGAAATTCTGTGTCTTGTTTGTTGCTTAAACAGTGAGAACACTAAACACTTGAGATCTAATAATATGCAATCAAATTTTAATCATATTTTCAATAAGTCAAAAGATATTTTTGTGCACACCTTTTGAGACAATACAGATATATAATATCATTCATTTTTAGGAGTTAATTGTACAAATAAAAAAAGCAATTTTACATCCATATACACAAGAATTTTTATAAAATATCTTCTCTGATCTTGGTTCACAAACTGTATACAGAACTAGACAAAGAAGTCAAACATGAAACAATTTTTTTTTTCACACCAAGCCTCTTTCTTGTAACCCAATTTAGAAGCATATGCACCATAATATGTTTCCCCACCCAGCATTAGATCTAGGATAAGCATATGGGGATGGGCATCAGTAAATTACAAGTGAATTATGATTATATACTGTACATAATTTGTTGGACTGGGACCCAAATAGTTACCGTTCCAGTAACTAAACTAGGAGAGCCAAGGACCACAAAAAAACATGATTTTTTACAATTTGGGGTTAAGAGACTATTTCAAAACTTCAGATGCACAATTATATTGATAGAGTTTATTATATTTTGTGTTCTGTAATAATAACCTAAATTGTAATTTTTTTCTTCTAAAAAAAAAGGCCCCATACTCCAAAGGTGAATCAGTCCACAACCGATTGAATTATAGTCCAATCTTATACTACTGTTTCATTACAAAATATAGGCACATCTTCACTGCCTCCACATACTGTACACTTACAAAATATTACCTTATGTCAATTTGTATATTACTTTAAGATATGTATTATATTCATACAAATTTGCTTCATGATTATCAAGGTTAACTACTGACCTACAATCATATTCATGATCCTAATGTTACTACATTGTATGATAATAAAAAAATTCTTCATCGAAAAAATTCATTTGGATCCACTAAATATATGCAATATTGAGGCCCCTTGAGGCTCCGAGACCCTTGGCTTTAGCCAGTGAGAGCTCATAGCCATTACACCACTGCTTATGACCTTTTAATTCATCTACATAAATCTTACTGTGATCATACTAAAATACAACTCAACATATAGTGTCATCACTAAATAAAACTTAAACAAATGGTTAAGACTATCCCCTGGCTGCAGATTACAAGCTTCCTTTCTTGTATAAATTCGGAAATGGTAGCCACGCCTTCTATTTCCTTGAAAGCTCAGTCTCTTATACACATCTAGATGTGTATAAGAGACAGATATTATTCTCTCGGAATAATCTTGTTAAGTTTATTTTATTCTCACTCAACAAAAAGGAACGCTCCACTCACAGGGATGGAAGTGAGTCTGTGTGTCGGACTTAGGGGGAGGGAAGTTGTTTTTGGTTAGGTTCACACTAGAGCCTTAATATAAAGATCGGGAGCTAACCGTTACCAGGAAGTGAATACACTAACAGTTTAGGAGCGCTATCAGTTAGCAAGTTGACCTCATTTCCATCATTAACCAATCAGACGTATGCATTTCCAATTTTCTATTGGCCAGTATTCCCACTGTCATCTTGATATTGAGATCAGGAATTTTTTGTATGAACGCAAGGTGTGGATGCTGCTAACTGTTAGCTGCCGTGTGTGAACATAGCCTTAAATCATGAAAAACAAATCTTGATGTCACAGGATCTGAACCCAATGCCCTAGGATTGGAAGAAAGAATTTTAACCACCAAGCTACAACATAGCCACATCTTAGAAGAAAACTGAATAACCAATGATATATGTTGCTTAAACTTGACAAAACTTGACATTTTTCTTTTTAATCTCCTATTGCCATGTGTACTTGTTTAACTCATTTTGTATTTGCATTTATAATTTGGCAATAAAAGTGAAATGAATAATTACACCATTTTAAAAATACAAAATTCATTAAGTAATTATAAAACAAATATTAACTATTTTATTATTAAAAAATTTAATTGCCAAACTCAGTTATTTTACATCTAGATGTCCGGTAGATGTAAAATAACTGAGTTATTTTACATCTACCGGTAGATGTAAAATAACTCAGTTATTTTACATCTACCGGTAGTTCAGCAGTACATACCCAACATGAGTTCATTATTTTTGCACAATTTTTACTGTATGTTATATAATTTCCATTATATTATAGGCACAAAAACATAATTTTAATGTTACTACTTAAAAGCTTTGCAAGCTCCAATATACACCCTAAACCCATGCCTAAAGCCGGTGCCAGTCTGAGTGGATCGTCATTAAACAAGATTCGTTACTAGCACTTTGTGGCATTGCATTCTCCATGCAATCACGTTGGCCGACGACCAACGGCCGACGTGAGTGACCGGCTTAATACAGTAGTTACCATCCACACATTCAAGTTTTATTAAGTGATAAATACCTGTGATTTGCCCATAAATGGGTGTGATATGCATCATCTTGTCAATATATGGGTATGATATGACATCATCATGTCCATATATGGGTGTGATATGACATCACCATGTCCATATATGGGTGTGATATGACATCACCATGTCCATATATGGGTATGATATGACATCATCATGTCCATATATGGGTTTGATATGACATCATCATGTCCATATATGGGTGTGATATGACATCACCATGTCCATATATGGGTATGATATGACATCATCATGTCCATATATGGGTGTTATGTGACATCATCATGTCCATATATGGGTGTGATATGACATAATTTTTTCCATACATAAGCAAGTAAGTAAATGTGATAGTATTGATATACTATTGATATGTTTAAAATATTATTATTGGTTATTTTACTATACATTGTACATGTATATCTCTTCTTTACCATTATGAACTCTAGGTGTAGATAGTGGGTTAAGCCACTGGATAGACATCGGGCTTCCAAATACGCTCTTCATTCCCATACAACGTGTTTTCTTTTCCCATTTTGCTTTTTCCCTCTTCAGTTGTTCAATCCCCTATAAAGAGAAGAAAAAAAATTGATTCTGCTATACATTAGCATTCTATAAACCATATTGTAGTATTAAATGAATAGATTAATGAATACAATACATTCACCTATAGAGAAGGAAAAAAAAAGTTGATTCCTTCATACATTAAATTAGCATTCGATAAACCATATTGTAGTATTAAATGAATATATTAAATGAATACATTATTGAAATTAAATAATATATAAATGTTGAAAAAAATAATATAATATGGAAACAATTTTTTAAAAGTATAAATGAAAGTCAACAAGAGGCCTTTTGCCAACAGCAGGATTTTTCGAAATTATAAAAAAAGAATAGAAAAATTACATTCAAATGTAAGTCTAAGAGTGCCATTTCCGAGGTGGTCTAGCTAGTCTAGACCAGTCACCTTCACCTGTTAAAGTCCCTACTACCTGGGCCCCCTCCATTTAAAATTCCTGAATCTGCCACTGAACAGGGTGGCAGGACACATCTATCACTCTTATATAAATTAAGCAAAAAATATAACATTATGGAAAGAATGCAAGGCTGAGGTGCAGATTCCTATTACAATCATATGCAATGTTTTTTTAAAATTTTAATCCTATACGATTTTTCTAATCATCGCAAAAAGGACATCATCAAATTGGAATGGTTGGTGGTCTTACCGTTTCATCGGTGCATATTGCATGCAGTTGAGTGCTAAACATTATGATTGTGAAAATCCCAAATAGTAATGCTTCAAATCCTAAAATGATGAGGAAGACCGTCGTGGATGCTGGAGAAATCGATGAACAGCTTTGGACTGCAAAAACAACATTAGTTTAGAGCTATTATATTTTTGTTTACTTTAGTGTCCTTTTTTCCAATGTTGTTTCTCAAGAGTAACATGTTCATAGATCTTTTTGAATATTTAAAAGTACTACAACCCTACATTTGGGACACCCCTATTAAGGGAACACCCCCATTAAGGGGATGCTCCTAATAAGTGGACACCCCTATTAAGGGCACACATTTTTGGCAACGAAAGGAGGGAAAGTATATTTTTTAGCACTACAGACACTTTTTTTTGGTCCCGAAGGTGTCCCCTAATAGAGGGGTTCTACTGTATCCTTAACTAAGCAAGAACTTACTATACTTTTGAGAATACAGGTTATAATGATTGCTGTGTCATGTGCTTTAAGTAAAATAGAAATTAGAGGCTTTGGAGCATGATTTTGTTCCGGTGGAATATCTACTGGGGGAAGAGAAAAAAAAGCCCACCCCTTCTCACCATTCTCTCCCCTCCTCTAACGGAAAAAAAAAATTATACTCAAGTAAAGATCATCTCATATCAACTTGTTTTTCCAGCTAGTGTTCCCTCACTTGAATATTGATCATCAGACTTCTACTTGATCATCCCTCCTCCACCCCCACCCCCATATTAAACATCCATAGATATGCCACTGTTTTGTTCAGTTACACCATGGAGGTATTATAGTGTTACACTCTGCTTTGTTGTGTTACCCTTTGAAATTATAGAAAAATATATCAATGAATGCTATACCTGCCCAACTCGTTTTAACACACAGAACGAAATGTGTAACAGCTAACACGATAGCATGCATTGACATCAGAGCAATGTACAACTACAAGAAACAAGAAAATGGCATTTCATAGTCTTTCTTTTTATGATAATTTACAAGATGAGCAATCTGTACATAACAACTTCAATTCTTAATGATCTACTATCTTAAAGAGTTATAATGAAATAACATACTGTTATTTCAGAACAAAGTATGATCTGAAATACAGGTAGGTTGCCATACCGAGTTTAAAATGCATTATTCAATTAGAGTGTTTGATAGTCTTTCTTTTTATAATTTACAAGATTAGCAATCTATAAACACTATAAATTCTTAATGATCCACTATCACAAAGAGTAGGACAATACATATAAACTGTTATTTTAAAACAAAGTATGATCTGAAATAGGTTGCTATACTGAGAAGAAACTCTATAAAGCGTGTATTTGTTAGTCTTTCTTTTTATAATTTAAAAATTACAAGATGAGCAATCTATACATTATAAATTCTTAATGATTCACTATCTTAAGTGTTAGACAATACAAATCATGAAATAACATACTGATATGTATTAGTATGATCTAAAATGTGTTGCTGTACCTAGAATAAAATGCAATAGTCAATGAAGAGTAAAACTCTTACAAATATACTGAAATTCATTATCAAATCATTACAAAAATCCACAATATACTTTATTACAATACACTATTAGGATTGGACACTTACTGTAAATAGTGCAAAATATTTTTGATTATTCTCACCAACACAATTATTTACCCAAGGGCAGTGATGGTCCATTTTTCTATGAATATAAAAGTATATGATAAAAAAATTATAATTCTTCATCCCATTTCCACATTGTCCAACATAATGTTTTATATTAAATATAGAAGCTACTGCTATGTTATGATGTGACACAGAAATACATGTTATTAATATACTGTAGTATCACCATAAATATTGTGTAATTTATTTATTCATAAATTATTATAATCATTATTTTTTTTGCACAGATAGGTACTAGCATAATTAAATGTTTTACAAATTTATAATTTGAATTTTGTTTTCTTTTTTAGAGCTGTTAAAAGTATTTTGTATTAGATTATCTTATCCTTTGAAAATAAGGATATCATTTGATATAACATCATTACAGTACACTGCGAAGAGCTTTGAAAAAATTTATATTTTGGAAGATGGTGCCACAGAAAAAAAACAAGAGAAAAATATACGTACCGTATACACCTTCTGCAAATACTGCAATGGTGAGCCCTTTCTGGTTTAATACAAATACATTTTGGACAACGGTAAACAACCTGACCAATTTTCAAACCCAGGTCATTTAACTTCTCTCTTGTGGCATTTCCTAGAGGTACTGCACCCTACAAGGACCAAACAAAATGTTATGTTAATAATAATAATCAAGGGACATTTACATAGTGTATAATTCAAAGAAGCTTATAAAAGTGCTTCATATTGAAAGACAAAATTAAATAAAAAATTAAAATAAAATAAAATGATATTTATTCTGACTCAATAGAAAACAGAGGACCTCTGAGGGTCACTATCCAGGAGTGGATTTAGGGTCATGGGTCATGGGGCACATATCTCCAGGTTTTGTACACTGCTGTCTTTTATTTTTTAACAGAAAAAAATACAAAATGGCATTCAAATACTAAATATTACAACATTTCTTAACAGCATATACTGAACACGATTCGCCATTTATTGGATACTTATCTGGAAAATGATTGTACATCTACAGTAGGTCTATATCAAATCCCTACCTCCTCATTTAAAAAATTCTGGATCCACTCCTACCATCTGCCATCATTTCCTAGTTTATTACAATAATTGAATGGTTATTATTTCGATATCATGGTACACAGATAACCATGTTATATACTTACTGGGTCAGTCATCATAGCTCTTATGTGCGATAAGAAAGCCATGATTGTGAAGAAGTTAAACATAAGCATGTGCGATGTACTATATAATCCAAATCCGATGGGTAGAAGGATAACTTTCATCACTGCAAACTCTCCATATAACATCAGCAAGTATGTAATAACAACACAAACAATCCCACATGGATCCTGAAAAGAAAAGAGAGCTTTTTAATTTCTGCATTACTAGTCTGAAAACTTTAGGTTTGGCATTTTTTATGGTGTTTCAAAAGTAAAATTTCAAGCATCGAATTATTGTTCATAATTTAACTATGCCTTTTAGCCAGGTTGGTAACATTTTACCAACTAAAATGCATGGAGTGGGTGTTGGTTAGACCTGAACTATAGAATGAAGCTTTTCGCTAAGCCATGCCCCTTAAATATTGTTGCAAAGGTCTCACAAAATGATACTGTTAAAACATATGCAAACACATGTGTTTGTGGGACAATAAGTGTGCTTGTTGCAGTTTTAAACATGCACACACTTTGGTCATGTTCTAATTGGCCAGTTGTTTGATTGACACCCTGGAAAAGTCCATTATGCCAGCATAATGCTACAAAAATTCTGACCAATTGACCACCCTATAAGTCTCTGTTCTTGGACAATACATTTGCTTATGTTTTATATGTGATCATACAAAAATAGGGGTCACAAATAAGGACAGAATAATTAAATGATTTTAGAAATGGGGAAGAGGGGCTGCAATTAATAACAAAAAAATGTGTTTCTTTTATGGGAAATATCGATGAATCTTGAACCCTGTGTCCCTCCCAACGTATTTGAATCCCCGCTCAGAAGAAAAAAAAACTTTATTACCTGTACAAACCATTTATCACGTATTCCTAATTTTTTTGTCATTCCGCAGCAGTCACAACACTTATTACTTCTCTTTTCAATCAATTTCTTGATTGCTCCACTTTCGACATTGGCCAAGTCATCTTTCTCATCTGGATTTAGTGGTTGCAGCCGAAGTGCGGTGCTCATGATTGATCTTCGGGAAAAAAAGTTCTATCAACTTGATGTTTCATTCAGTGTAGAATTTGTTAAAATTAATCATTAGAAATATAAACATTTTTTAACTGCTCAAAAATGGGCTCAATTACAATTACAAACTAGCCAGGCACCTTCTGTTTATCACATGCCCTGTCGAAACACGTTCACTTGTTTTCAACAGTAAACAGTCACTGTTGTTTTGACTGATAGAGTATACTGCTCTCATTCACTCTACAGTCGAGTCTTCATAACTGAGCTGAGGCTAGCTTTTTGATAGAGGCCTGTGTGGGAAGAAGATGGGTTGGGCAGCTACAGATAGTAAACACTGGCTGGAGACTGTTGTGTGGTGTAATAATGGTGGTAGTACATTTTTAATTTCTTCATTTATTCTACACTAGCAAATGCAAAACTGATTTTACCGTTACTACATATGATGAGCATACAAATACTGTACATATTTCAAAGAATACTTACGTAAAAATCAGTAAAAATGGCGTATTTAATGATTATTTACACAGAAAACATCCACAACGTATCAAGGTTTTCGATCTCTTGTGATCTCCCGGAAAATTCGACTTATACTAAGAAGAATATTATCTGCAGTCCGCACTGGTTATGAATACCGTTTGTTGAAAAAGCTCCTTATTTTACAACTTGTAATACTGCCCTCATTCAACACACATGTTGAAAAAGTTGTTTTCGTTGGTTGATGTTTTTAACTTTTTATCATAATTTATTTCCTTACAATGTTGTATATATGGTGAATGAGGTCTGATCCTAGTTGAAATTATATGCAATATGGCCTCTGTTTCGTTAAGTGAGGCAGAGAAAACGTTTATTATTCACGGAATCCAGGTATGTCAAATTCTAAGCTAGGTGCTACTAGGGGGCCTAAAAACCCTAGCCTAGGCCCTACTTACTACTACTACTACTACTACTACTACTACTACTACTACTACTACTAAACTAGGGCCCTAGCCTAGGCCTAGGGTACTATCTTCTCTTTTTAAGCCGAAAATGGTCGCCACTCTACGGCCTGTTGACCTTCACCCCGGGGTCGTGGATTGCTTCTAGGCCTAGGCTGGTAGTAATTAATATTATACATTTGTAATTCATGATATATCATTAAATATGTTGAATTATGATTAATAATCGTTTTTAATGATTTTTAATAATTGATTTAAGAATTTTGTCAATTAAATATATTTTTAGGCCTCTACAATACAATAAGTACAATTCTAATGGTTGCATATAAGTTTATGATTAATGTTTTTAAAATTTTGCCACCTATATGGCATTGTCTGTGTGTGCTTGCATGTGGAGTGGTTATGTGGAAATATTTTTGTATTTAATTTGTCAATTTTTAATTTTTGATTTTTGTCAAACTGGAGGACAAAATGACTCATGGCCAAACAACTTAATTTTTATTTCATTAAATTCACTTTTAGGATGATTTACGTTGTGATGGACGAGAATGTGAAACATACCGGTTGATAGAGCTTGAGTGTGGTCTTGTCTCCAACTGCAGCGGGTCGGCAAAACTCAAGCTTTCTAACACAGATATTCTTGTCGGGATTAAAGCAGAAATGGGTACTCCAAAAACCTACTTACCAGATAAGGGTTATATGGAGTTTTTTGTAGACTGTTCAGCAACAGCTTCTCCCAAATTTGATGGTAGAGGAGGTGAGGATCTAGCCTCCGAGATAGCTACCACCATGTCAAGGATGTATGGAAGTGCTGAGACTCTAAACCTGGAAGACTTATGCATATTACCCGGCGAGTGTTGCTGGGTTTTGTACGTTGATGTGGTGGTGTTGGAGTGTGGTGGTAACTTATTTGATGCAGTGTCGCTGTGTATCAAGGCTGCATTAGCTGATGCTAGGTGAGGTTGGCAGAAATAATGCTTAATTCTTCTATACTTAAATATTAATAATAATTATATTAATAATTTAATATTTTAAATAATAATTTGTTCAAATTGAGTCTCAAATCTCTTAACCTCTTGTCAATTGTGAACCACAACTCAATGCATTGTGTACTGTACAGATGGTATACCTTTAAAATTTCTGTCAAATAATTGTACAGTAATTATAATCTGAGCAGTGTACAAAAAAATGTTTCTTTACTATTCTACAATTATTTCAAATGTTTTCTATCAAAAGCAACTATGTAATTTCTTTGTATTGCTATTAGAAATATATCATGATTGGTTGTATACATTGTATTTATTCATATTACCAGTACAGTATATATTTTAACTTAAAAATACATGTACCATACACAGTGTACAACTGATGTTTGATTTCATATCTTGACTGGTCCTTTAGAATTCCAAAGGTAACAGTACAGATGGATGATGAGGGCAACCAAGAGATGGATGTGTCTGATGATCCACACGACTGCTATCGCTTCAAACCGGAGATGATGCCCCTGCTGGTTACTGTAAATAAGGTATTGTATTGAGGTCTTGCTAGGTTACATCAAAGATAATAGAAGGAGAAAGATAGAGCTGAGCCCAAAAATTGTGAAACAACATCCGGGTTCCACAGTCCCCCGACTCCATGGTGTCGCCCTTGCTTATCATTACAGTATATTATATTCACAGATCAAGTTTGTTTCCTGTTAGCTTGCCCACTCCGTCAAAGAGTCACCTGCTCACAGGAGAGGTCAGATGTTCCATTAGTTTTCATGGAAAATGTGCGAAGAGCTCATTCTTTGGTTATAAAAATTCTTAGGTTACATACAGTAACCTGTCTCACTTTACCTCAGGGACGTATCCAGGGGGGGAGCCGTGGGAGCCGCGGCTCCCCCCCTTTGTACACAGTGTTAAAATTTTAAAGCTTATTCTTGAGCCAATACAAATTCTTTCCTGGGATCACTTAAAATGAATACCTCTAAACATGTAAATATGCATCAGTACACGTTATACATAGGCCTAATAGAACACATAAGCCTAAGCGTGATTTAAAAAAATCTTAAATCCATAAATCTCAGGCCAGTTATTTTAAGATAGAAATGCGATACTTTGGTTCAATTTCGTTTTTATCCTTTTGAAAGTTTCTTTAAATGTTTGTTTAATAATACTACTACTAATAGTAATAATAATAATAATAATAACAATGATGACGATGACGATAGTAATAATTGATATTAATATTAATAACAATAAAAAGTGAAGAAAATTGTGCTAAATGCGAAAAAAAGTTTTGATTGGTTGATCATAATACAGTATATATAGTTAAAGCTTAGTAAGCTATAATTAGGCCAAAGTTGTCCTGGATATTAAGTAGATCCCTGATAAAAGGTAATGAGAAAATTTTTGGCGTTTCATTTTGCTATAATGGTAATGTGATGATAATGAATTTTACTATATAAAAGTGTCATTTCCGGCCATTTCGAGAGGTACTATTTCCTCAAATTTTCTCACCTCAGCCCCAGCCATGGTGGGGCTGAGGTGGTTGTGAAATCACGTTTTTGAAGTAGCCCNNNNAAGTACATACTCAAAGACAATGTTTTTAAGCTTTGTTTTCTATGGTGTATACACACACATTAATAAGATCTCTATGGTTGTCAAAAATCCCTGATAAAAGATCATGAGAATTTCTTTTGGCGGTTCATTTTGACTAATGGTGATGTGATGATGATGAATTTTACTAAAAGTGTCATTTCTGGCCATCTAGAGGTACTATTTTCTCACCTCAGCTCCAACCATTGTGGGGCTGGGGTGGGTGTCGACTTACAAAATGTCCTCCCCCTCCACCTTTCAAAACAGATCTGTGCTCTTCCCTGGGTATGGGCATTAAACTCTTTCGAGTCGGCTCTTGATGTATGTCTTAGTGACTGCTGTTTGTTTTTAGGATGTGATCTGGTTTTCCATGTCCATTTTTCGTGATTATGACTATTCTGGATAAAGAATGTTTTGAGGAGAGGTGGATTCAAGGCACCCCCCTTCATTTTTTTAAGGCCTTTCAAAATCCTGGCTACGTCCCTGCTTTACCTAGTCTGCTACATAAGTGAGTTAAGCCGGCACTCACAGTGTGTCTGATGGTCGTCGGCCAACTCGATTCTACGAAGGACACAACGCCACGGCGCGTGTGCAACGTATCATTTTTAATGAAGATCTGTTCCAACAGCCACCGACTATCAAAATGAAATCAAAGAAAGACTAATACTTGTTAATGTTGATTTTTTGCTTTGACTGCTTAAAATAGGTAAACCAGAAACATATTATTGATGCTACAATTGAGGAGGAGGCTTGCAGCCTGGCCTGCATCATGATAAGTGTGATGCCGAAGACTGGAAAAATTACCTCCATTGTCAAGAAAGGCTCAGGAAGCCTGGATCCTGACAGTACAACAGATATGATTCAAGTAAGTTATGGGTTTCAGGGGAATTTGGCAAACCTGTAGCTCGGACTCTTAAACTTGAGGTTTGAAACCCTCATTGTGCACATTTCATTTTTGTCCTTCCACACATGGCATTTGACCTACATTTGCCTCTCTCCATCCAAAATCAAAATTGACTAATATGATAAAGACAATTAAAAACACAAGAAAGAAATAGATCTTAGTATTACTGTAATCTTATTTCTTTACAGTGCGGAAAACGTGTGGCAGATCTACTGCACAGTAATCTAATGGACACCTTAAATGCAATTGAAAAGTCTGGCAGTAAAGTTGAAAAAGTTGGCTTCTTAGCTTAAAGAAAATAGAAGCTGCAAATATTGCAAAAGTATATGGGCAGAGAAATATGTTTCAAGATCAATGACAGTTCTGTATTAGGAAAGAAAGAAGAAAGTGGATTTGTACAGACAAACAGAATGATAACCAAGCAGAGAGAACTCTAGAATAGGCAGAAGTGAAGCTGATTATTCATGACAACAGCTTCCTTTGGCAAGCGTAGCTGACAAGAGAAACGGATGAATGATTGATTTTATGAGAAATAATAATTAATGTAAATTTTTATGAGACAGACAGTAGTACTGTGGCAACAGTCTCATACACAATTAATTATAATGATTTTGCCATATAATCAGCAGTGAAAGTGATGATAGAGTTGTCAAATACATGTAGTTGGTAATGTCAACCAAAGATCGGAAACTATTGCTATAAAACATGGGTGTAGGGACCCCCCATGGCAGCAAATTAGTTCCATTGAGTGGGTTAAAATAGATATTTAGTTCCGCATTCTCATATTTCGCAACCCCCAGGTTGAGACCAACCTACGCCCCTGTAAATGTTTTTATATATTAAAAATGGAGTTGAATAGATGCTTAAGATGCTTGCCGTCTAACCCCAGGGTCATGGGTTCAATTTCTGTCATAGCAGGACTTTCTCACGACTGAAAACAACTCCAATCCCTAGGTCTCAATAAGAGACTTGGTTTATAATAATAGATGGATTTATATAGCGCAAATAAACGAGGTCTCTATGCGCTAGACAATAATGAAGTCAAGAACACAAAGAAAAAAGCCGGGAAAAAAAAAAAGCATCATTCCATCCTAGAAGTGGCTAGTGCACTTGCTGTTGGATTTGAAGGAAATAAATAAAATTTAAAAAATCATCTACTCTCGTGTGGTAGAATTTTAAATAGTTTCATATCCGTGTGGTTCCAGCTGTTCTCTTGGACAAGTTGAGTATAAAAATAAACTTAATGGCACTCTAAGTTAACACCCTATACTGATACAGTAGATGGCATCATCATCAGTGTTCTGCATTGTCCTTTATGACAGGACACCCATATTCACTGGTGTATGCAGAAAGGGGAGTAGCTCCCTGCCCCAAAGGAATTTTAACTTGCATACACTTAACCTTATTTCTCAAACTACTGCTCCCCAATGCTATACACTACCCTCGAGATACACTACTGTGTGTCTGTATCATAAAGTGCATAAACTGAGATATAATGACATGTGTTTACTGTACCCAACTGTAGTCATTATGAGCTTTTAGCTTCCTACCATTGAGTTCAGCAATAACAGTTAATACAAATAAGTTATTGAGGAGTTTCCCTTCCATTTTGCAGGGATGTAGTTATGGTGGGCAGGGCCACCCAGCCTGTCTAAAACTAATTTCATGGCCCTCCACCCTCCATCCTTAAAATCCACTCTTATTATTTAGAATTTGCCAATTTTATCACCCACCCTTAGTTTTCTACAGCTACAACCCTGATTTTGAATGCACTGACAACCGAAAACCATAAAATTAAGAAAACTACAGTATTTATCTTCCAAAAGTGTTTATTGTACAGTAAAATGAAAATTAAAATGTGAAAAATGTGTTGATACAACACTACAGAATTGTGCATTCACAATGTAGACAAACAGCAAAATGTGTAAAAACATTGACATTGATATAATGCAGTATTAACAAGTATTATATTATTGATACAACAAATAAATTGTGCTTCGTAGAGTGAACAAAATTACCTTCATTTTCAATGTATTATTTTAATAAACTCCAGATAAATTTTGATTGACCCAGCTTGTAATTTTTTTTCCCAACTTTAGTTTACTGGAATGACGTTGACAATGAGATTGATGAATGTTGTCAGTACATATTTATTATATACAAAAAAATAACATGGATGCATCTATGCAACAATAAGAGGTAGAACTTTAATACTTTGCTAATAAAGACGTGTTGACACCAAGCTTGAATCTATTAACTATGCCATATGTTCATACAGCAGACCATTGCATGTCTTAAAACATGTACAAAAATCTTATTTATAAATATTTTAGTGGCAGTCACAATTGATTGAAATTATCATGTGAATGATGAAGGTAGGGGAATGTAATTGCAGGATAGAGCAACTCATGAGGCAGCCAAAGATCAAGGGAACTCTCAAAATTTAAAAATTGTGGCACAATAATGCTTACATACTTAAAATATATTATTTTACTACCTCAAATTTTTACATGTATGTTCAAATAACTTTCCGAACTACACACTCATTTTAAGGCACTGCATGCAGTACCTATGGTTTACATTAATTTTCATTGAAAAATATTTACAAAGAATTAATATTTCTTTTGGTCATAAAATTGGGCATGTTTCAATGGAACTTTAAAATTTCCAACTAAGTTTCTATTTTATTCAAAAAATATACAGTAGTGTTAAGGCATACCTCAATGAATTTTCTAACAATAAGCACAATGATATACAGTACATCCTTATTTTTAACATATAGGGTAATGTGATTTCTTTCACAAATATTTACTGTACATGTATATATACAAGAATCAATTGTTTGAAGACTTAAAACCAAATAACATTTATTCTATTCTGTCCAGAGTCCTTTGGTAAATTTCTTTTTCTGGTATGGATGTTATACTTTTTTTTTGTTATTAAAATGTCTAACAATAAGCATAATGAAGTACAGTACATCCTTATTTTTAAGCTAGGCTAATATGATTTCTTCCACAAATATGTACTGTACAGGTACATGTATATACATGTATACAAGAATCAATTTTTTGAAAAGACTTTAAAAGACCTCATAACTATATTCTATTCTGTCCAGTCATTTAGTAAATTTCTGTTTCCGGTATGGATGTTACAAACAATTATAAACAATTTTGTCAACTGATTCTCAAAATTTAAGATTCATTATTTCCCCTTTCGATATATAAACATCCAATTAAAAACAGCCCATACACTTACACACTGTATCATGATCGATGATTGAATACTATAAAAATATGAGACTGTATGACGTGAGGTGCCATTAATCACTTCGACTCGGTAGTGACATAAAGACGATCACAAACACCAGAGTACAAACGAGAAAGTATGCATAATATTTTGCAGGGCATTTCTTCTTTTCAGCACATATCTGCAAACAAAAAATATAAAATCATTTAGTTTAGAAATAAGTAAATAGTTTTTTCAAAGATTAAATTAAACTCCAATTTAAAGAGCTTACATTTTTAAACAATCAGTATGAATTTTCATCTTTAATTACAGTACAGTAGAGTTAATATAATTGGATTTAAAATGTTATCACATTACAGTATATGACACAAAGGCTGAATTGAACTATCATCACTGAGTCATTTATTTTAGAAATTTAATTCTAAAATTCCAGCTGACAAGACAGACTACACCTCACACTGTACTGTATGCCACACATTTATCAAATGGCAACATGTGACTAAAATTAGGCAGTACTAGAATATATTAAAGAAATTTAAATGTGTTTTTTTTTTTTCCGGATTACCTTAAACTTTTGAGGTTCTATTGTCGGAGAAGGCTTTTTAGGTTGTGTAATAGTATGTGTCTTCTTAACTTCCTCACTCTTCTGGCTCAGTCTCACTGATCTTCTTGTAAGTGGAGTTGGCCGAATTTCGGTTTCTTGCTTTTTAACCACCACTTTCTTTGTGCTTACTTCTTTTACATCTCTTTTTTGCTGAACTTTTTTAATGGATTTTGGATTGGTTGGTGTATGAAATTGTGATTGCTTTTCAATTTCATCCTTTTTAGCTTTTTCAGCATAAAACAAATCTATTGCTTCTTTACAGTCCACAAGATTTTCTTCTGGTTCCCAGGTATCTTTTGAAAACACCTTCCATTGTATCAGATACCGCTTACCCCTCTTTGTACTACGTACATCCAAAACACGTTCAACCTTTCAATAAATCAATGCAAGACAGATCAGTAAAGAATGGCATTTGTTATGAGGTAAAGCTTTAAATGAGAGTTAACTTTTAGGAAAATGAATACAGGGTACAGTACACTGTATCCATATCAAAATACAGTATTTCTTATTATAGGGTGGTGTTGCCATGTAGGAAAATAATATTTATTTAGCCATTTCATGTACAGTACATACAAAAGGAATTTACAAATTAAAACCAACATACTGTAATAATATTAATAATTATTATAATGATTTATATTATAACACCGGAACCCAACCGCCCAGCGTTAGAGGTCCGACATTACTATTGCGCATGCGCAATCAAATGAAAGATCATTGATATTTTAATTACTGTACATGACAATTTTACTAAATAGTGGTAACCTCATGTTTCAATTTTATTTCAAACCACCAACGTTTTTGACTTATAAAAATAACAATGATCTTTAATTTAATGCGCATGCACAACAGTGTGTCAGACTTCTTATGGTGAGCAATTGGGTTCCGGTGTAGGATCAATAACCACAGTATATAATTAAGGCTAAGGCAAGACTTTTTTTTACACCTTGTGTTTAGCGAACCTGCTGACTGCAAATATTGATGATTTTGAATAAAAATAAAATTTTATTTTTGGCCAGTTAGCACACCCGCAGCCACGAAAAAGTGGGAATTTAAAAAAAAAAGTTTTTCTTTATTTTTATTACGCCTTAAAATCTCCAAAGAGAAGAGGTATATTTCTTTCTAATTTAATTATAAATTTGAAGCATTTAACCATCCTATTTCACATTCACCAATAAAATTTTATTTTTATTTTCTCTTCTGTCTGGATGTTTTTGGCAAAACAATTTGCTAAATAAGAAAACAAAATTTTATTTTGTATTTTTATTCTGCCCTCCTCCTCCGATGATCTTTAAATAAGTACACGAAGCAAACGAGGAATAAAAAAAAGTCTCGCTTTAGCAGTTAAAAAAGGGTAGGGGAAAGGATTTTAGACACAATAGGGCACTCAACACTAGATCTAACCTACAAACATGGGGTGTAGGACCGGTTCGGCCGTACACTTGTTCGGCCGTATGATATTCATTGCCCAAATAAGGGTTATTGTATGGAACGCCGTGTAGTGTATAATCAAAGCGTGAATTGGATGTCACTGTACTGTACAGTGCAACGTCGATAGATGCTATATAAAAATCATAAAATCCATTGGTTTGATTATCAGCATAATAACATAATAATGTTAAATCATAAGTATTAGTATTACTAACTTGCAAAAAAACATTATTAACTAACACAAACGTAATAAAATCCACTGTTTTCCCACAAGAAATCATGGATACAGTAGCAATAGATTACAATAGGGAGATTATTGTTAACCACACACACATAGCATACACACAGCTCTGTGCCTATTTGGCGTTCCATACAAATATATTACGGCCGAACAAGTGTACGGCCGAACCGGACGTCATTCAAACATGGCACCTCCACATTTCATGGACCAGGCGTAAGCCTAGACCCCTCTCCTGTTTCTATCTACGGCGACGCCGCTTCATACAAGCTGGGCCGAAGTGTAGAATACTGATGCGACTCGTGAGGGCTAGGCTAGCCATCGCTACCCAGGTTAACGTAAGGTTTGTTGACCATTAAACTACTAAAATTTATGTAGTAAAGTATTTATAAAATACTTAATACATGAAATATTATTATACAATAGTTTTAGGTTCCTAATAACGATATTATGATTCAATAGTCACCAAAATCTCGACATACTTCGTAGATGTTTCCTGACATTTTCAAATTTTCCTCCAAATGATGTTTTTGTGTGTAGAGGGCGACAAACATCAAACTTGTAAATTACGACTGGGCCACGTAAGACTATATTATAATTGTTTATTGGTTTGATTGATATCGTCAAAGTGATGACCATTCATCGACCGCAAGCGAGATAAATCCAGAAAGAAATCAATATTAAACAGGTATGTATGCACTCTATGCTGTCGATTAATTGCACATACAAGGCAAATGTTGTATATTAATTTGTATCACAGGGTATGTTGTGAGTCTGTTTGTATTTGTCTTATCTTCTTGTGAATCGTAGGTTAGGCCTAGGTAGGCCCTGCCCTGAATCTCTTAGTGTAGATGTAGATAGGCAGCTATTCATATAGGCCCGTAGTATTTATTGTTGAGGCTACCTAGGCCTAGATTAGGTCTACCTAAAATAAGCTTGGTCAGGCCTCCCTTCCCATTATATAACATAGCAATTCCTTGCTTGGTGAAACCAGTTTCTAACTGTTGAAGATTTTGCCAAGAAGGATGTCTGATCCCCTACTGAACTGGTGTTTGAATGTCATCATTCATGAAATATGTTTTGTATGTTCATCATGATTTATATTATTATTATTCAGTCAGCTTTTATGGCATTAATCGGAAATTAAAAAAAAAAAAAATCTAATTCTTATAATCCATCAGTTACAAGCATTATGTAGAATGGATATAAACAAATTTAAATAAAGTTATTGAATACTATGAGTACTCAGAGTAGTAGTACAAAAGTACATATTAATTTGTTTGGTATAATTTACTGCAAATGCACCGCCATGAAAGTCACCCTATCTCTTTGAGTAGTAAACATTTATTGAAAACACTTTTTTTTAATAACTTTTAAATTTCTTTTACTTTGCAGAAGTAGACATATGAAATACAATTTATAAGATGCTTTATGTCATTACATCAGTCTGACCTAAAAAGATGACGATTCAGTTTAGACAGAATAAACAAAACACCAATGGATGATAACAAATGCAGTTTCCGTGCAACACCATTGCCATCTGCACAGGAAGATAATACACAAGAAGATGACTCTGAAGAACGTGATGTCATCAACAAGTTACTACAATGCAGTGAGATTGAGGATCAACTTCTACAGATAATACATTGTCAAGAATGGACAGAAGCTGTCAATGGTTGGAAACCAACCATTCCAAATCCCACATATGCAACCCACACCTGTACCCCTCAGCAGGAGGTAAATGCAAATAAGCGCCATGATAGGGAAAGTAAAAAGGAAAAACAAACCCACAAAAAAAGTCTCTATCAAGAATCTCTATGGAGGAGTAAGATAGAGCCTGGGACGTATCGCTATAATCCAAATCACACATGGCAATTTCAGGGATCTAATTCAAAACACTACACAAACATTAAAAAACGACCAACAGATCCTCAGTTGATAGAACATATAGAAAGGGTTCGTGAACATCTCGAGAAAACACTGATAAAGAAAGACAGCGAGTTGCCAGTATACGAAGGAACTAAAGCAAGCCAGAACCAGTTTACTACGAATTCCATCCATAATTTTATCTCACATTTATCAGAGCATAACAAGAAAAACTTTGAAAAAACTCCGCTGCGTCTTTCACAAAGTTTAACAGATTTGAAGAATTGTAATTTGGTTGATAAACCTTCGCTTTCGCAGTCACCTCAAAAGGTTAATCAAAAGTTATTAAGAGAAACAGAGCCTTGGCCTCCAAGCTCCTACAATGTTGTAAATGCTGGAGGAGACAGTCCACAAATTGAAACCCCTCAACTGCCGTTTGTCACAGTTGTATCAAAGAAACCTAATAGCCATTCATACATAATAACAACTGAAGGAGACAGGGAACAACATGAAGTTAGCCTACTTGCTGAGAATCCATCAAATGGCATTTGTCACGATGACAAGAACAACAATGTCAGGAGGCTTAAGAACTTAGAGAGGCATAGTAGTGCGGGTAAGCTGCAATCAAGTAAGCTGGCTTCTAGAAGTTTTGAGAAATTTCCTGCTCAAACATTATTTCACCAAGATCAGCACCTAAATCCATTAACAAAACTTACCCCTTCTTTGAGAAAAGTCTCCGACGATAACGAGGTCATTATGGTTCATCTGAATGGCAGTCGATGCGATGCTTCTCCGTCATCTGCACCAGCATCAGTGACAACTCATGGACGTAATCGCACACCAGTTGAAAAGGATTCATTGCAACATTATTATTTGAAAGTAGATGCACCAAATAAGAACTTCATTCGTACTGGAATTAGCGGTAAGTCAGTGTCACCAGCGAACCAACGTAAACTTAATGGAAAGTCTTCTAAATTAGCACCAAAGGCTACAAGCATTAAGCAACAGGCTAAAAAGACATTTGGACCCACTAATCATAGACTTGCAAGCCTCGGAAGGCCTACTGAGTATGCCACCAACCCTCTGGATACCCTTCACAGAGGGGCATTTGAAAGAGACACAGCAACTGCTATTGCCTCTGAGATTCTTCCAGGTATCAGTGGTCGTAAAGTTGGTGTGCCAGTACTTAGTCATCGTATCTTGTAAGAATTGCTTATTTTTCAACTCATGATAGTATAATAGTGTACAATCTTGTCTGTTGAGTCTTCCAACCAACAGGATCCCCACATACTTCTTTCAGGGTGTTCTACTTCTAACAAATTTCTCTAGAATTTGTACAAATCTCAGGGCTTTTAAATCTGTTATCAGCAAACTTCTTCTAACCTCTTGCACTTAATTGTTCCATTGTAGTGGAACCCAGCTATAGGGTCTTCTCTTTGCCCTATACAATATGCAGCTTCTTCAAAATGAATAGGCTTGTGCTCATTTTTAAGAAGCCGGGAATGTCTTCTAGTCAATCCCTTTAGCAGTAATAATTGAAGCTTATTGCTGTCCTTACAATGTTGCTGAAGTGCATAGACTCTAGAAAATCCACTATTAAACTCTGCATTGCATAAGCATAATTTTATCATTTACATTTAAAATATGAATATTCTGTATAAAGGGTAGTATTACCAAGCTATCTCGTGAATAATTAAGTATTCCCATCTGCAGAATGCAGTTAGTGTAATTAGGTAGGATGTAACAGTTTAATATTTCATCATAATTACTAATTATTTCTCATAAAAGGAGAAGTATGCTGTACATTTAACATAAGTACAAACTGTTTGAAAACTTTGTTGATTAAATATAGGCCTACACTAGTATAACAAGATATATAAGTATGTTTTATAAACCAGACTGGCTAAAAAATATCAATTCTGAATAAAAATACTCATGTTGCATACATTTCTCAAGTATTTCTGTGGCATAGGTACTTAACAGTAAGCTATTGTATTTGTAAATTATGACCACATGCTGAGTTTAATGATGCATACATATTGATTGATTGATTGATAGAAATAATTTCAATGAATTGTTATAATGCACATTAATGAATTACTTCCTCCTTGTTCTAAGATTAAAGTAACTGAAACTCTCTCTGTTTTTAAAAGATCTTCCTTTGCGACTATGTAGAATGATTGTGTCTGCTTGATGTTTATATTTGTATTGTATTTGGTATTAACATAAAGTGCTCTGAAGTTTTATTAGCCATTGTTGTACCTAAAAAAGTTACAATACCAACACACAAATAGATCCACCAGTCACCCCATAAATTTTGTTTTTAATGGCTAATACAATGTAGTCCTGATACAATGACAAGTACTTTATTCAGTTTCTTTTATCCCACGGTCACCCTTTGAAACTACTGTAGTTGCAAGCTTTGACCTTTTACCTATGACTGTATACATTATAAAATGCCTTTCAAATATTGTATCTCATTTGTAACGCACACCTTATAGTGACCTTCTGTGTGTGATTGTCCTTTAAAACGAACGTATGTATTTCAATGCTCTGAATTTTAGTGTCAATCAAACTTAACAGCTGGTGTTGGCGTAAGTTTACGCTGTCGTATTATGGGCGGGACTTACCGGAAAGCTCATGAGTTTATTATAATTGCTGGCGTTAATTCATTTTTCACATTAAAAAATGTTTTATTTAATGTCATTGCGTATTGAGCTACGTAATAATACAAGTTATACAGTAATTAACTGTACATATGTGTAAATATTTATAAAATGCATGGTGTTTGTGTACAATTATACAGTTGTGCTTGCCTAAGTCAAATCCAAAATTGCATTGAAAAGCTATTCAACTTGGATAAAATTTGACTTACAGATTGTTAATTATGGAAAGCACAACAATTTAGCATGTTAAATAAGATCGAATTAGAAATTATTCAAGTTAAGATAAACTGTACTGTAGTTATCACATGCATCCTACAGTTTTTATGGTATGAAGATATTGCACAGTACATCCACTCCATGCTGGTAGTAATGTACACAAGTGTAAAATGCCTTACAAGCCCCTACACAGCATTCTTAAAGGGGGGTGGGGGGTAGTTTCTTATTTTCACAAAAGGGCACTTTGGGTCCACCTCCACATCTGCCCCACCATGGTTGGGTTAAATGTAAAGATATAACACCTCAGATGTCCAGAAATGGCAATAAAAATTTCCAAATTTCAAATATTTGGAGTTAATATCAAACACTTTCATCATGCAAATGGTACTTTTTAGTAATGATATAAAAGGGCATTTCAGGAAAAGAGGTGTTCTTTTAAACCCCTCGAATCCCCTGGCTACGGGCTTGCCTTATACTCTATTATATATGCAAAGAGCTACATAGATAGTTAACAGTTGAATTATTTTTATAGGGAATTGATTCAGTGACCTAAAGTTTCAATTTCAGTCAAGTTCATATCTTTACTTAAATTGGACCATACAGTAAGCTGGTGTGTTCTGAAATACTTTATTAGGGTGGGTGGGTGTTGAAAAATATAGGGAATAAAAATACTTCTAGATTCGGGCTCGGATACAAAAGGTGTTTTGAGAGATAGAGATAAAAAAAATAGATTAGACTAAAAATATTGAATTTTGGACTATATTAGTATTCTTAGTTATAAAATAGAAATATTCCTTAATAGAAACACTATATAATAAATTGTCAATGGTTTTATACATTTGTGGAATGCAGCTTTCATATTTCAGCAAGATGAGCGAAATCCAATTTGACGGGGGTGGGAATAAAAACAAGTTCACCTCCTTTCATAGGGGGACAAATTTATAAAGCTTTTTTCAGCCGTCTTCGCCAAATTATTCCAGACCACTCCCATGAAATGTCATGTGTATGTTCATGTTGCACGGTTACTGGTATTGTACATTGTGTTAAATTAAATATGTTCAGCGTTAAAATTTAAAGGCAATACTGTAAATGAGCCAGTTGTTTCATTCAGTGTTTAATGTATGTAAGCCAGCTGCGAAGTATTTTAAAAGAAATTAACTAGTGGGCTTTATATAGCAAGAATAGTTTGATAAGTATTTCTTATTGTATTTCATATTGCAACATTCTATTAAAGTTATTATCAATTAATTAGATGTCTACCAGTATGTTTGTTATAATGTCTCCTATTTGTTGATGCTTTAAGTTGTTATGTGTTATATACAGTACTGTTAACAGTGTATTATTATTTTCTTCATTAAAAAAAAAATATTTGTTTACATTCAAGATCAGACCCCAACCTCTACTACATTTTTATTTGTAGTATTAGTATCATATGAGTGGCGTAACAAAGAGGACCGAGAGGCCCTGGTTAGGGCTTTTTCGAGCCCTACCCTGGGGATCGCCACCCGCTCCGACGTTTTTGATGTTTTATGGCGTATTTTTATTTTTTATTGCACACGAGTGTTCCTTAAGAAAGCCCCGCTTGGCTGATGTATGGGGTGAAGACAGTTATTTTGTTCTCCAGTGGCCATTTGAATATTCGACCTTTGTCCATCGGTATCAATTTCGTTACCCCAACAAGGCTAGTTTACTCTAGATTTACCCAGGATAGGCCTGTATTAAACTGTATCATGAGTACATGGTAGAATAATCATGAGAGTACCGAGTTTATTTACAATCTTAATCCTAACAAACGAAACATGTTAGTAAGATTGTGTGAATTCTGTATTGTATTTTGCCTCGTATGTCATATTGACTACCAAGTGCCGTGAACGGCTATAACTATGCAATATTTTATTAAGGTATTTCCTTATTTATTTCGAGAAACCACTACAAAACTGAAACCAAAAATCAAATCTATCGGGTTACAATGGAATGTCAAACCAGAAAAATATATGATACGTGTTTGCATGCAAAATATCGTACATTTATTCATTAACTCGCAAAATCGACATCATTTTTGGTGCAGTCTTTAAATACGTCCACTTTTTAGAAAGTAGGCTTACGTCAGTTGCAGTAAACAAAAATGTTTAGGTTCTGATACTTTTACTAAAATTTCTTCAATGCTTCAAAGTTTACTTAGTATACGACGCTCGTTGTTACCTATTTTAAAAAATCGCACAGATTACTAATACCCGTCAGGGTATTATGTCTCACGTCTATTTCGGGTTGTCCCCAATGGATGCTGTCTATAAATCAAAATAATATAAAGGTCCGATTCAAAAGCCTTTTAAAATACATTGAAGAATAAATACTTTAAATTTATGTCAGTACACTGGCAATAAATACGCATTCTTTAATTTGAAGTCCCCATTTCAATTCACCGTCCTTATATAAAGCTAAAAATCGATGAAGGGCTATTTGACGGGGATAATGATTCCGAGTGCCGGTATGGACTTCTATTGTCTACAATTGTCCCAGAACACTCCTCTGAACTTGTTTTCAATGCGATCGCCAGTGAACAATTGGTAACGGTAACCATGGATTGTTGGTCGTAGGTGCTATATAAAATACTTCACTGTGTAATGTTAATGGACGATACCGTAATATTAGCTACATCACGAGATAAATGTTTAGCCAAATTAGATCATTTTTTACAGATTTGTGCTAACTCGGGGATATTTATAAATTTTAAGACAACAAAACCTATGGTTATTAAAACGGTGTTAATCACGACAGAGCTACTCAGATTTATTGTAAGATGATTGGATTCGGCTATAGGCTCACTGTGATATACGCGTAGTAACGTATTTAAATGTATTGCTTTTGTGCGTAAAAATAGTGATTACCCTTTTGCTATTAAGAGAAAAGTCCTTGATGCAGCATTGATATACTTATAGTTGTGAATCTTGGATGTCAAATTCCTTGCAGCCGATACGGGTGTATATGTCTGCGCTAAAGGCCGGGCGCTCCTGGGAGTGAGATCGTCCACGGCAAACGATATTTGTCTCTTAGAACTTGGATACCCTACATTGCCGGGGTAGTATTAAAGCAAGTCCAATTTATTTTTTTTTTCAATAAGATTCTCGCTAATGGACAGAACATAATTAATGACCCTTTTATGTTAACGTGGTCGTTGTGTCATACAGCTCAGACTGATCCTTTTTATCGATATGTAACTAATAATATCCTTAAGAATTCTGATCATCTGATGAAATCTGGCCAAGGTTAAAGATTGTGTGAGAAAACCTACTAGTACAAAACTTAGTAATTATTGTACTTGGATCATACTGACGTCCCAGAGCATGAAAGATTAGCATTCTCACGTTTGCGAGTTATATCTCATAGTCTCACTATTGAAACAGGTCGGTCCTGCACCCGGCCTTCGGAAGAGCGGTTATGTAGGTGTGGAAAAGTACAAACGCGCATGTTTTATGTAAATGCGCCTTGACCGCTCACATACGCCAGAAAATGGGAATAATGTGTAATAATAGTTCTTTCTAATTCTTTATTAGCATTAGAGCCTAAGTTATTATCTAAATTTACTTATGAAATCTTAAAAGCCTGTATATCTCGAAAAGAAGCCTATGATATCTTGAAAAGAAGCCCATGTGCTTCTTTTAGAGGCTAATTTTGCAAACTAAAAAGGGGTGCTTCCATTCGAGATGGGCTTCATCTGGAGATTAAGCCCACTGGGCAATTCGAGGTTTTACGGTATTTGTTTCTATTGGTTTTACGTTGCTACGCAGCAACCTCGATTTGAATGTTATTCCACTATGATTTTCCAGCTGCGACCTGTAAGCTTTTCTAGCTTAACCACAGCTCCACTACGTACGATCATTTTAGTCAATTGTATAAAAGTGACTGGGGGTTCAAACTGCACGTATATTTTATATGTCTCTGAGGTCCAATGGATAGGAAGTTCTCGGCTTGACAGCGAGAGGTTGTAGATTCGTTGAATCCCACCAGAGAAACTTTTTTACATACAACTGAAGATTATTATTGATACGATTATTACAACCTATTTGAGCACTGTTATTATTATTTATTTGAATATATATATATATATATATTGTGTAATATAAATAAAGAGGTCGTGAAGAAAAATGCAGGACGACGTGAATAAAAAACCTGTAGACATTGATAGTTGACTCAAAATTAACATTAATCTTTATTTGATCCATATATTACTTTCAACACATGCACTGTATTACTGTATGTGTTATTATAATTTAAATACATCTGTATATATATATATATATATATTCGTATGTATATACCCCTACAGACATTGTCAGGTAATGTCAGAGTATATGTATATATAGCATTATGTAATCCACGTGTGATATATACATTAATGAATAAGACGATGAGATAAATTCATAGATTAAAACGACTTAGAATGGAAACATAAAATTTATTCAAAACATGTAATAAAATTATGTTTTTATAATTTAAATCATTCATAAAATTAAATCATGAATGGCTTGGTAGACTGAAAATTTATTCAAAACATCTAACAAAGAGTTCGGAAGACTTAAACCCCGACCTTTCCACTGGAAGTTTAAAGCTTTACCACTGTGTAAAATACTCTGAATGAATTTGAAATCATTATGCTTCAATTACAGTAATAGGTTATATTAAGCAATTAGTAGAGCTCCGCATAGTACACTATAGGAAAATTATCATACGAAGGTTAGATTTAATGCTTGAAAAAATTTCCTGAGGGCCTGCAAGGACCGACGGAAATTTTTGAATGCATTAAATCTAACCTAAGTATAATAATTTTCCACTACCGTACGATGCATGCTCTACTAATTGCTTTATAAGTCAATCGCAGTCTTTTAATGTTAGTTTTTCTAACCAACTGTGTTGTACCAGTCATTGGTTGCTATAGTGATATGATCAGTATACTGTGTGCATATTTATATTTTGTGCGTATGCTGACTTGTGCTCCTGCAGTAGGCCTACGCGTTAACTACACATCAGTACTGTACAGATACAATAAATAACTAGGCTATTTTGTAATTTGTATTGTGTTAGAAGAACTTGTTTGTAATTTTTCACATTTGTCAAAGAAATAAACATTTTTCAAAGCATTTGAGAGAGAATACAGTCACTGTCACTAACTTTTTGGTCGGTGCAGACAGGTAAAAATCTTGGGATGATTTCATAACTACTGTGGGGGATAGGCAAATAACATTGGGAGTTGATGGCGTCACAATTGACTTATAAGATTGATTAGCAGTCATCGGGGCTATGTGTCTCTATCTAAAGGGTTTTGTGTTTGGTCCAAGACACTTGTTGTCTCAGTGATTGATGTTCCTGTAACATCCTCTTTCTGGTGTCTGGTCACATTGACAATGATGTCAGCTTGGATCTCAGCATTGCAATACTTAGTGACATCTCTTCTCTCTTCGTTCCTTGCTGTTGATCTCTCAACATTCTGAAAAGTCTCGGAGGTATTTTTTTTGGAGATGTGTGTGCCATCACTTCCTGGTGGTACTGGTGGTTCCTGCATCTGCTGTAGGCTTGAAGCTGTTAAAACAATATTTGATTTAACCTGACGACCTTCTGCTGGAACAACTTTGTCAGATGATGTAGCTAAAGTATCCTGCTTCGTCTGTGTTTCATTGTTGCTCATCACAGCACTCAATCGAATTCTTTTAAGTGGATAAATATCTGCTTGCGTTTCAACATCACTAAACCCAGGAACAGGAATATTTACTTCCTTTTCAATAATCAGACCACCAGCACTTGCCAATTGAGAGCACCGTTTGTCTGGATTTTCAACAGAGCTTTGTAATGACTTGTCACTATCATTTCCATCTTTATTAACGCTTGCTTCATCCACAGCTAAGTTTTTCAAATGTACAAGCTCCACTGATGTATTGACATCTGATGCAGATCCACTAACTTCAGAGACATTACCTGACACTTCTCCATAATCATTATCTGGTGATTTATGTGATGTTTCAGTCTCACAAGACTTATGTTCTTCTAAACTGGAACTTCTCTCTGGTATATTGACATCACATAATTCGTGAGTCCTAGAATCCTCAATTGGCCTAACATCAAGATCGGTAAATCCATTTACAACTTGTTCTAAAGAATGTTCAGCTGTGGCACTATCTGTCAAAGCACCATTTTCCTTATTAGTCTCAGTTGCGGTCGGTAAGATGGTTTTTGAAGTATTTTCAAAATACGAAATTTTAAACGAATTTCCAAAAATGAATTCTGGAAATTCATCTGTCTGACTTCCAGAATCAGCAAAAAGTAGATCCTCAAAACTTTCGCCCATAAAACTCTTCTGAATAGAAGCTGGTGTCCAACTGTCCGCTGAAAATCCTCCAGAACATTCAGCTGAAGACACTTCTGGTAAGGCTGTAGCTGTTAACTCTTTCTGAGATGTCCCTTCCATGAAAGTTTGGGTAGCAATACTTTCCAGAAAAACATCTCCAAAATCAGAGAATGTATCCATGAGATGATCAATGCTGGAAAAATCATTGTGATCATTATTCTCGTGTATGTTGTTTTCTGCCTGTATTCCAATTGTGTTTGTTTCAGTACAATTCGAAAGTCCAGAAAAAAGCTGACTCTCTTCAACTGTCGAGGCTACATTCTGATGAGGTTCTGCAGAACAAGACCTCAAATCTAAAGATGACAAGTAGTCATGTTCATCATTTGAATCATTCTTTTCTTCTTCTTGCAATGATGTCAAATTTTCATCTCTCTGATCATATTCCCTAAATGCCAAATTCTTAGAATGTTTCTGACTTAAAGCAGATTGGGTATCAATAGATGGTCCTGTGTTTGGTGATGAAAGTTGTTGTAAGGAGCTCTCCCTGCTAATTTTTGGAGGATTACCATGTCTTCCACCATGGAAAGATCTCTGGTCAGCTAATATGTTATTGGTCGAAGAAACGTAATTTAAATCTTGTGGAGCAGTGGTCTGGTTCATTGGATTATGAGTCTGTGTTTGCGAAGAAGCTCTTGAACTTGGAACAACTTTCACAGGATGTCTCCTAGGCGCAGTTTGACTAACAGTTAATTTTCCTCCAAAATGTCTAAATGAAGATGTATGAAGTTGATGTTGGTTGTGAACAGAGTGACTTGCAGTGCTTATGATTACTGGGGGTTGCTGATTGGCATCTTGCCTTTGAAGCATTTCAGTCATTGCTTGTAGCAGAAGATAGCTTGAGGTCTGAGTTTCCATGTTCTGTCCACTGCCACTACATGGACTTGATGTCAGATCATCTACATGAATCAGTGGCATAGTCTGGACTAATGCATTACTCATCGTATTACTGATGTTCATCACCTGCATCTGGGAGTTAGACTGCGTACAACTCATATCTCTGTTTGAAGTCTGCTGCATGTTCGTTTGAGTGTGAGCATCCGTTTCCGGAACTCCAGGAAAGTTTGTGCCAACTGTCAACATCTCTGGTAGAACTTGCACCTGTTGGTCAGCAACATTTTCATTTATATGTGTGTTTGTAGAATTATCCTGCCTCCAGTCAACAGTCTGAGTGTCTATTGCACTCCACTGTGCTTGGGTATTACTCAATTCAGGCCTCGATTCTGAGGGTTTCTTACAAAGAACATCTTTAATATTCAGTTTGACAGATGTTGTGAAACTTGGTCTTTGAGAAATTTGGACAGGTCTTATCTCTTTGATATCTGTAATAACACCATTATTTACTGTCACTAAAGTGGTGTTTTCTGGATGAAGCAAAGCTGCCTTAGATACAGTCATGATTGTTGGTTTTGGAAGGATGAAATTTGGTTTACGCGGTAAGCCATTGGGTTGGTCTGGAGCACTTTTTGGTGGGACCTTCATCAATACTTGTTGGTTAGGCTTCTGTTTCTTTGGCAACGGCAAACTATAAACCCACCAAAAATAAAAGAGTATGGATGTTATAATAATACGGATCATATGGATTGTAGTAATAACCAAAAAAAAGGAGAAAATAATAAAAGAATAATATTTAAACATAACATGCAAAAAATAGAAAAGAAAACATGAAATACCTCCAAAAATAACAAAAATAAATAACATTAGTTAAATTAAATTAACACAAAATGAATTCTCTAACAAAAGTGGCATTATTGACCCAAAATGTATTTGGTTTATAATTAAACTTCAAGGGTGCTTAAATAGGGTAGCACCAACACATGGTAGATCAGACCACTTCAGCATATTGGAGTTATGTTCTCCTTAACTCCGCAGTTTAGTAATTCATTACTCATAAGCAGGAAAAACATTTCTCAATCTAGTAAAATGAGCAGACATAGGTTGGTCCTTTAAGACTTACCGTTGATATTGCACAGGTAAAGTATGCCCCTGCCTTTTAGCGTGCATCAGTAGAGACTCTCTTGACGTAAAGGGACACTGACAGGTGCAGTGGAATATCTGACCACATGTTGTCTCATGTCTCTTTTTGATGTTGGCTGTCCCAAAGCCACGACCACATTTTGAGCAGATAAATGTTTTTTCTCCATGACAAATGAAGTAATGCTAAAAATAGGATTAGAATTGTTAGTAAAGACAAGCAATGATGAGGTTAGGCCTAAAAAAAATACTCATCAGATGGAATAAAAATAACCCACATAGGCCTAGAAAGGCAATATCTCACATCAGACAACAAATTAGGAATAATTTGTAGGGCATCAAAAATAAAGATAAATTCACACACATTTTTTTAAGTTGTAAAGGAAAAAAAGCTAAAAACAAAACTTTTTTTTTAGTTTTTTTGTTTTTTCGCCCCTATTTTTTTCAGTGAGTTAGGGGTGGGTGGAGGGGGGGGGGGGAAATGTTTTTTGACCTTATTTCAATGTGAGTAATGAAGTAATGAGGCTGTCAAGAGACTATCAATTTGTATATTCCCTGCACTGAAATATACAGTAGGCATATGCAACCAACTTATAAAAAGATCTCTTCTCCCACACGACCCAATATACGCACTTCCAAAATCTCTATAATGTTGATCAATCCATAGCATGCTATTGCCAACATTTACAGCGATACAAATATATGGTAGGAATTTTAATTTTGTAGACTACAAGTAATTCAGTTTAATCTCTTCAGCCCATCTGTCCATATAATTATACTGTGTATCACAGAATTAATTTGGTACTTATGATAAGTGTGCTTACCTGACGTAAAGAATGTCTTCGATGAAATGGCTTTTGCACGCTTTGTGCTCTATTGCAATCCTTCACTGGGCAGTAATATAATTTTCGTTTGCCTTTTTGCTTTCCTCCATGTCCATACAATACACCCTCTGACTGGTCCTAACAAAAAAAAATTATATGAAAGTGTAGTTTTGCAGTTTCTGGAATTTGTAAAATTGAAGAAACCCAGGCAGGGACTTTCACAGACCACCTCAGCCTACCATGGTTTGGGCTGAGGTAAGAAAAACTATGATTTTGGCACATATGGGTAGATGGAAATGTCACTTGCAGACTTAAATTTGAATATAATATTCTTTATTTACTCCATATTTTTATAATTTTGAAAAATTAAGGGGGAGGGGGGGAACAGGCTGGCTTCCACCCTCATGAATCTGCCACTGGTAATGTGCCGGAGTTTATCAATTACACTATTAAGATCAAGATCAATATAACAATAGTTAACACATGTCTAAATTAAAAACATAGAAAACATGATGTGGGCTTCAGAATTAAAATCAAAAGTGTTTCACATTATTAAAACAGAAGGGTGGCAGAAACAGATGGGGATGCATGAAGGTTGCCCCACCCCAGAGCCGACAGGTAAGATTGCAAGTGTTATTACTATAGTACACTCCCAATTATGGCACCCTTAAAGATCCTTGCATATGGATTTAGCCATCATCAAAACATGGCAAGCACCAAAAACCAAAATGCTACAATGCCCTTCCAAGTATATTTTTGTCATATTCAGGATTTGAACCAAGAGACCTGGGATTGAATGGCCAGTGTCCCATCACAGTTTTAAATGTGTTCGTCTCACCTGAATCAAGCCATGGGTCTTGACAACATGCATACGCTGAGAAGAGCGAGTCTGAAAGACCATATCACATCCTTCTGCTGGACAGGGTACATTTGTTTCTGGCTGACGAGAAAGTTCTTCCACAGATGGAATAATTACCTCAACAGTATCCATAATTCCATTAGCATTGTACTATTTATCATGATTAATCCTGTTAAATATAAGTGTCATAATTTGTTAGAACTTAAGTACAGTAATTTGCATTGCAACATAATTTTGAGCAATTTTGTTTCCAGATAAAAATAATACGTTAATATGAACAATGAACAGCAATGTTAATATGAACAAATATTATTTTTTCTGTACATTAACAATAAAAAAATCATAGACACTAGATTAAATGATGATGACTGTTTGAGTGATGATGATGATGATGATTAAGAAAATGGTTAGCAATGGTGCTAACGCTTGATTGTTGCTCTGCCAGGGAGAGCTTCCCCCTCCCCCTGCCGAAAAAAAAAATTACATGTACTGTATTTTCTACATATAATTAAATAAGCCTTTTTTAAGGGGCTTCGGTCCCTGGACCACTTTCGATATTTTTTTTAAAACTCCTGATTACGCCTTCGTAACATTTCAATTTATTGTGCTGCACATTGGGATACACATTGGCAATGACTGCCGTGAGACAAATGATAATAAAGCTGTGAAAAAGTGCACATATTATGAATTTGCAGGATATGGGTTAATTTCCAGATTTCCGCGAGTTCCGGGAGACTTGGGACCCATGTTAGCATTCTTAATGATGTTAGTAATGCAATCTATTTTTTAAAGGTTTTCCTCAAATTCCTGTAGTGTTACGTTGGGACCCCATTGGAAATAAGTGGTTTTCTCCACTTTATGGGTTATCCCATGTTCCACTTTCTTTCAATTTTTTATCTCTTTTTAACTTTTACATGGTGCTGTTTGAATTGTTGTTTTGTGGTTGCTTTTTAATTATTTTATATATTGTATTTTTATGTATTTTAAGGTGGAACAAAATAAATTCAAATTCAAAACTGTGAAAATCTGACAAACTATATACGTTGTATATAATCACATCTCCTGGTCTGATCACTGCTTGATAAGAAACGAGTCTCATTACTGCAGCCACGGGTGAGTGGGTGGATGTATAGATGAAGCCTAGGCTAGACTTAGGTCTAGCTCAAACAATGACACTTTGACCATCTCTGACTTGACGAAGCCCACGGGCCCACGGATGAGTAGACTACGTACAATAAAAAGGTAGGCCTAGGCTAGGCCAGGCCTACGATATCTTCTCGCTAGACTGCCTAACATACCCTATAGACCTATCTGATCTTAACTCATAAATTTATTTCCTGACATTATAAATTATACACGAAATGCTTTTGCATGGGTTATTAGAAGACTATAAATTAGAAGACAGTTTACACCTACCACCTCCATCTTTAACCACAAAATACTCTGTGTACTTTTGATTGCTTATAGAGGGCGGCAGAGTAATATTTTCATATTTCGACGAGAGCGAGAGAAATGATCCCCCATGCATGCACACTCACATACAGAGGAGCTTCAGAATTCTTCGTTAAAATATAATTCTCTTCACAATCCTTCAACGTTAACAAGTATATAATGGATGTCGGAGAATTGTTAAGTTTTAATGTAGGCGTGATTCTGTTTATTAATCAAATGATTATCCTTTAATTCAGTAGGCTTCCCTAGCTAGGCCTAGGCTAGGCCTGTCACCTGTGGGGTTATCGTTGTTTGTTTAGTCGGCAGCTCTAGCAGAAGGGCTTAGAGACCTAGCTAGCTATGTAGATCATAACCACCAAGTAGGCCATAGGCCTAGGCCTAATAACCGTAGGCCTCGCTTTTTCAGGCTTGTGCCTAAATAAATAGAAAGGGTAGAGGATAGTAACTAGGCCTAGGCTAGGTTAGCATAGATAGTATCCAGCTAGTTAGTTATTAATTAATATATATACTTACCTTTTTAATTAATTAAAGCAATATTTTTTATATATATTTTTAATTATTATGTTCGTTTTACTTGGTCATCAGCCTGATAAGCCAGACTTAAAGAGGAAATCAGCCAATGATGAAGTGTATGCAGACACATCACAAGTAAAAAAGCGTTCAAATGAAATGACAAGCGGTGAACTCACTGAAGAAGAAAGAGAAAAGATTCTGCGTATGGTGGAACAAGAGCCAGATGTAAAGAAAAACAAATGCACTTTTTATTTAATTTTTTTTAATATAACTATTTAAGAAGTTATATATTGATCTGATGCTCATTTGCATATGCATTCCTTTTTTTTATTAAGACCCTTGCAAATGATTAACTTACATTCTTGGTTTATATGTAATTAACTTTGCTTTGAACATTGGCATTTTCATTGCTAGGGCCCTGCAATGGATGAGGCAGATCTAAGGCAACTTATTCTGCGATTTGAAAAGAAAGTTTATAAAAACCAAGAAATGAGAATCAAGTTTCCAGACCAACCAGAAAAGTAAGACCATGTGATTATAAATATTTAGTGGATGACTCAATTTTCAATTATAAAAATAATTAGGAAAAGAAAACAATAATTTTTTCATATGACCTGAAAAAAACCTATGTTGGTATATATAAAAATTAAAATTAGCTTGAGAATATGTGCAGAGTAATATGACCACCAAGGCAATAACCTACAGGCTATTATGTTTGTACTGTATACATGAGCTGCAGTGACAGGATGAAATGAAATTTTACATATACAATGTCTCCCTCCAATTAAAGACCAATTTGGGGACTGGGGTTTCCATGCAGCAGCTTTGGTCTCTAATTAGAATAATAAAAAACATTTGTTGATTTTAGACCACAGAAAAGTGGTCTTTAATTGGAGGTGGTATTTAATTGGAATAGTCTTTAATTGGAGGGAGACCTGTATTTAGAATTGATAATATAAAAAAAACCCCAAAAGGACTGGTATATAAACTTCACTATCATATCTCCATGCTTTATTTTAGTTTAATACACTATTAATATTACTATAATATTTTTTACAGGTTCATGGCATCAGAGATAGATTTGAATGATGCGATTCAGGAGATGCACGTAATTGCCACAAACCCGAACCTGTACCACTATCTGGTGACTTTGAACGCAGCAAAATCTCTACTTGGACTTATTTCACATGGCAACACAGACATATCCATTGCTATGATCGACCTCCTGCAGGAACTTACAGACGTTGATGCTCTGAATGAAAGCGAAGAAGGAGCAGAGGCCCTGATTGATGCATTGGTGTGTATATTATTAAACATTGCATTTAATATTGCAAGCTGTACCCTACCCTGATGTGACTTTACCTGTCTTCTGCACTCTCTTGTTCTATGCCTTGCCATGCTAAATGTAGGCTCGTTTTGCACTGTGCTTAAAGTGTACCATACCAAGTGTCATATCCCCTGTCAGTGACATATCTAGGAGTTTTGAAATGGCGGAGCTGATGGGGGTGCGAAGGTCAAATGGAGTTGGACAATGATTAGGAGAGGGGCAATAGCTCGCAAAATAAGGAGATTTTAGGTGATTTTTAACTACTTGAGTGAGATTTTTTTGGGGGGGGGGGCGCTTGGGTTGGCGAGTATATTTCTGGGGATGGGGCCGTGCGCCTCCTAATTAAATATTCATCATCATCTATGCAAAATGACCTCTTTATAGAATCCTATTGAACAATAAGGTTATTAGTATTGTTGCTGTTGTTGTGTTGCTCCTTTTGTTTTTTCTAAGGTTTTTTTTTTTATTGAAAACATTAACAACATATTTATTATCATCTCCAGCTTGAAGACCAAATAGTTGCAACATTAGTTCAGAATTTGGATCGACTTGATGACTCTGTGAAGGAGGAGTCGGAGGCAATCCATACATGTAAGTGGCAAAATATCGCTGTTGATTGGGGTCCTTGTGGGTGTAGTTTGGGCTGTACATTGGGCAACTACAACAACAACTACTCTTTTCTGAAGAGTCTGCATTCATATGAAAGACGGTGCGCTAAATACTCAACTACTCATACCAAAAATCCCCTAATTAGCCGTTTTGGGTACTTTGTGGATCTTTTCTGAAAATTTGGGGGAAATTTGACAATATTCAGGAGCCCATTAGACTGCATGAAAATTCAAGAGACTCAAGAAAAACAAGAATAGCAGATGGAATTCATCGAGGGACCAAGGTTTTGTAAAGATCTCCACTGTTCAGCGCACACACAGTTTAGCCATCTAAGCTGATGTTCTCTCTAATTATTCATATAAACTACTGTTTAGAAACGGCTGCAGAGTGGCGACATAATAGACGATGACCAGGAGGACGAGTACTATCTACGGCGTTTAGATGCGGGTCTTTTTACACTACAACTTATTGATTATATAATGCTGGAATTGTCGTGTTCGTCCGGTGTGTCGACCATTAAGCAGCGGATTCTACAGCTACTCAACATGCACCGAGGTTCAATCACCGCGGTTAGGAATGTCGTTAGAGGTTCGTACAATTTTCTAATTTTTAGAAAGTAAATTGAATTCTATGTAGTGATATTAACAATTTATAATGTATATTAATTTCCTATGTATTTGTTGCTGTGTCGTTGATTCTCATGTGCCCCATTGTTTTGAATACAACAGCTCAATGATCTACTAATCTATTCAATTCTAAATTTAACTTGATGAATTAAATATCATATAACATATTTATTTCACCAACATTCAACATCATAAAAAGAGTTACAGTAAAAACATCAGGAAACACATTACACAAAAGACTGTTCCGTGGCAGGATTGCCCTAAAGTAATTGGAACCTTCTAACTGTTGAGGTGCTTTCCTTGTAACGCTTTGATATAGCAAATATTTTTCTTGTATTGTACATTGTTAACTTGTGTGAATTAATGCTGTGAACTTCCTCCTAGGTAATTAGGTTCAATATTGGTTTTCCCCTGGGCTAGATTTGGCCCATTTCTTGCTGTGGTTTGTCGAATGCTTTTCAGAAATTAGTATAAGAACATATGGTTTGTCATATTGCTTTTCAGAAATAAGTATATGAACATAATAATAAATTATATTATTTTACTTATTATTGGAAGATTAGATAATTTGTATATTAAAAAAATGTTTAATAATAACCCATTTAACATGTTGAAGATTTACAGTTTTTTATTACTAGTAATATCTTTTCTTGATCACTTAATTTGTGTGTATTTTTGGCTCCCTTCTTTACAAAACATAAATTTGCCTACATATTTTTTCCTAAAATTATCAAGACTTTTTGGTACTTGGGCAACACCATTTTTCTTTTTTTGGCTTTTTCATTACTCGTGGTATAACACTTATTCTCTGTGTTTTTCCCTTTATCTTGCAGAGTATGCTGGTAATATTGGTGATGCTAAAAGCAAAGAACATGGAGATGCTGAAAGACAGAGGCTATTGGAACTTGTGAACAGGTTCTAAGGTGACTTTTCTGTGTAGTTGTCCAGTACCACATACTTGTGAAAACCAGCAGAAGAAACTGTATTACAAAAGTTTATAAGGACATCATTGAGGTGACAACTCCATGGATCATGTTGTACTTAACCGCAAAACAATGAGAAAATCTGATCTGCATGTGGCTCAGTACTTCATAGCACTGTATCTGGATGGAATTCCATGGTGATATACTTCAATTTGGAGGTGTAGTTTGGAAAATAGAAGCAGTGCCGTTCAGTCTATTATCACTTGAACTTAACATGTTTTTAACTTCCTATCTCATTTGGGAGAGCTACCGATTGGTAACTTTAAGTTCAAATTTTTAAAGTGACAAAAAACAATGTGTCTTTACTTTTATTTAATTTTGATAAAGATAACTTATTCAAGTGTTTTTTTTTTTCTGAATGTAGAAATGAAATTAGTATGGAAATGGACCTTTCTGCTAAGCCACGCCCCTTGGATATTGTTGCTAAGGGCCCACAAGAGAGTTAGCGCAGTTGTACGTAAACATGTGGGACAATTTCATTTTTTTTTCATTTCTTTAGGCACGAGCGCCAAGGATATGCCAATAAGTGAACTTAATCATTGTCCTACGTGGCATATCCATTTAACAATAGGACACTTAATGGACCTGTACACCGGGGTGACCCCCTACTCTTCTTGAAGGATGTGCTGGTTCTTTAAAGTGAACACGAGCCAAGGGCGTACACTGGGCCTACGGTTTAAAGTCCTTATCTGAGAAGACTTGTTCCACTACCGGAACCATTGGCGAGTGAGCCGTTCAAACCAGCCCCGATATTAGAGCTGAAAGTTACGGTGCCCCTGACTTAAATTGAATTAAACATTTTGTGGATGTTGTAAAAAGTAGTTTTCTACTCAAATAATATTTAAATAATATCAGTGACTTTGAGAATAAATTGTTTACCATAATTAGTTCAAGATTTATTAAAACAAAATACAAAGTCAAAAAATATGGTTCATATTGTGCAGCTTATGTTCATGTATTTGCTTATCTAATTTAGGCCTTCATCCAACAACAAGGATTTAAAACTGTCAAGATAAAACTCCAGGCTCATGCATTTCTAAACACAATTTGTGCTGCGTAGTTTTTAAATTATGGTTCCATCATTCAACTTGTGCCAACTCTACTTTACTCTTGTGCAATATTTCAATGCGCTGTTTAGCCATTTGCATTAAACATTTTAACAATGGAAACAAAAAATTAGAACACAAAGCTGATCAACTCAATGTCAAGTCTCTTAATCTTTGTATGACTTATCCTGGGGCTCGTAGTGAAAAAACTTATTTCCTTCTAACTTCATTTTTGCTATCCGTTTAATTTGTTGTTCTATGTCATAGCCAAGTGCCGAAGCTCTGGTTCGGACTGTGTAGCGTCTTACAGGCAGTCCATCTGGTCCAACTAAAAACTTCTCAAAGTTCCACATAATATCCGATTTATTCACCGGTGACCATGTGATCTCGTGGTGTTTTTCCTGAAAAAAGTTCTCAGAATCATCACTGGTAACTGGCATACGATGTTTCAGAAATTCAAATATAGGATTCGCGTGTGCGCCGTTTACATCGCACTTGGCCATCATCTGGAATTTTGGGATGTAGTTGGAGCCAGGTCGAACATGCTGAAGACACGTCAGAATCTCGTGATTGTCCCATGGCTCTTTGTGGCCGAATTGGTTGCACGGGAAAGCCAATATAGTCAGTCCTCGACTGCCATATGTAGTAACAAGTTCGTTAAGCTGCAGAGAAAAATAATATATGGATTAATATTAGGGGGGAAAACAATGCAATGCTCATGTATATTCTAAATTTCTGATAGGAGTAAAACTTAAATCTTATCTTTTATTCCATAACAATTACTTTTAGCACCATCGTATACATTACTAAACTTTTAAGGAATTAGACTTTGTATTGTACTAGACGATGCTCTGGCACTTTAGTGCAATTTATACACAGGAACACGTGAGCCTCCTGTATGTAACTTATTAACGCCTGTTTATAATAATACTATAAGTAAAGTAAACAATATCATTGTTAACGATATCCTAATTCGATATTTTCCCTCCGACAATTTGAAGTCTGGTCCTACATAATATTCACGTCATATTGTCGCATGTGAGACTACAGTCATTGCAATCACAGAACCAATTATGTATTTAGCAAGTTCGGATATTAAAATTGATTTGGTACAAAGAATATGACGGGATTTTATGATTGCCTCTTTTAAAATGTTTATGTAAGGCCTAGTAGAACTTCAAGCTTTACCTGAGTTAGTTCTCGTACACAGTGTTTGTCTGCACTCGCAATATTTGTCACTATAACCATTTTGCCTTCGAACTTTGCAAACGGCATGATTTGGCCACCAATCATCATACCAGATAGGTCATACAGAGACCGTATGACATGAACGGGAACAAGCTTCTCGGGCTTGTGCGATGAGTTGTCCTCTCCTTTTCGGGTGATCGCTGGTAGAACCGAGTCATGATTTAACTTTTTCTGTGATGGTCTCTTCGATATTATTGTGGCAACTTTCGCTTTTTGCCAAGTCCGTTTTCTTTCCGACGCCATTGTATTCCAAATAATGAATGCACTTTATATTACCACAATCAAGGATGTAATGGGGATATTAAGACATTATTTCACAAATATTTCACACAATGATGCCCTTAAATGTATTATCCGCTGCTAAAGCAATAGTCACAAAATAATAATTATGTACAGTAATTCCAAATAAATACAAACTTTCCGATAATCGCGTCCAAAAAGCAAACACAGAACAGGACCTACAATTAATGTCAAGCCTGGTCAAACAAAAGAGAGTCTTTCTTTATGAAATCGGATGACCAGTTAAAATACACTTATAGGCATATCTCGGGAGAGTTCAATTTGATAACAACAGTGGTCAGTCACTTTCATTAAGTCCAACGTCACTGATAGGGACTAAGCCAATCTCTTATGATTGACGTAGCATAATCGTTGAAAGACTAGATCAATGAATACATTTTGATTACATTAGATTTCGACGGTAGATCGTATAGCTCGATGTAGATTGATTAAAAGTCGTTTAAATTAAATCCATCGGAAAAAGTTGACACCGAAAATTGGCAGGAAATGGGCGTACTTCATAAAAGCTGATGCTTTACGACAACTAGTTTTTTATCGTGCAATCTCGGCACTCATCAACACAATCAGATTTGTAGTTTTCGCTATAATACGAATGAACGAAGGCTTGATCGCCCCTTTCCACTTTCTTTATATTCAGAAGATGCTCCACATAATAACTCGAGTCTACATACTTC
>NW_022720123.1:721428-741793 GCF_011630105.1 Anneissia japonica | reverse complement strand
CACTTTACTGATGATGAGCCAAATGCAAATACTTGTACCTCTCATCAACACAATCAGATTTGTAGTTTTGGCTATAATACAAATGAACGAAGGCTTGATCGCCCCTTTCCACTTTCTTTATATTCAGGAGATGCTCCACATAATAACTCGAGTCTACATACTTCCTGGTTACTTCAGTTGGTTTCAACTAAACTAGAACAGGCTTGGCGCATTCCCTCGAAAAAAAACCACTTTACTGATGATGAGCCAAATGCAAATACTTGTACCTATCGTTAATAGATTCGCTGATCGTGTTCTATTTTTCACGACTACCGATGTAATCGAAATTATTAGCCATGGTATCTATCTTTACTCATCGCTCGCTGAGTCTTTCATTGACCATCCCCGTCTGAAGTGTTCTAATGAGCTTCACAAGTTCTGAACAAACACCGCTAAACCAACAATCCTTGGAACAACCCCCTTGAGGTCGCAGTCTTGCAATTGCTTGTTGTCGGGGAAAACTGTTGTTGTCATGTCTTATCGCGTTTTGAATGATAATTTTGTTTGAATGTGTTTTCATGGTGCCGCCACCGTGTAAAATAATATGGTGCCCCTTGGTTCCGATGTGTTTTCTGGAAACATTTAAAACGTGGATAACCGTAACGTTTTCAGTGCGTTAACCGGTAATTTAAAGACAACATTCTTCTAACTTTGCAATCCGGATATGCCACTTATTCAGTGAAGGTGTACCGTAGGCCTCGTCATCCGAGTGGATTATGATAAACAAATGTATAGTTTGTTACGATTTTGAATAATGTATAGGAATCATAGGACAATTCCCTTCACTGATTTGGTATGTGACAATGCCTATGAAGGTCTGATATTTATTTTAAGACCGCATATGACATATTTCAGTCCCCAGCAACCGCTGTATATATGTCACCATGGTAACGCCATGTTCAACGGCCTATTAAGGGGTACGCCTAAAATAGTTTAAACAGACAATATTAAAAATAGCATTTAGGTATACATGTTTTAAACTTGATTTTTATACACAATACCCCATTGTCGGCATGAGCGTTTGATGCATTTAAAAAACAACAAAATTTACATAAAGGTAAACTATTTAAAATTTCAAATACTAAGTGTAGGCCAGCCTAAATATGATTGGACCAAGTCTCAAAGCTGACTCAGAAGTTCGGATCGTGAGAAGTAAAATAATCCCCGCCATCATCATCAACAGGGGTGGGGCCAGCGAGCGGGGAAGGGGCCCTCTCCGGGAGTGCTGCCCCGACCCTCCGTCGAGGAAGGAAAACACAATTCGTCGTGGATAAAAAAAAATATGTATTTTTTAAAAGTATATTACACCCTAAAATCGATTAAATAGGAAGCCCTTGAAACCCCTAAATTCTCTTTTACATCGCACCCAATAGACTTGACATAAGTAAAAGATCAATATTTATCAAAGGCCAACATTATTGGAACAAACTACTAACCACCCTTCTACCAAGTAAAATGACATCTCTTCCAACATTAAAGAGGAATATTAAAAACATGATATTTGAAACATATTAGAATGGTGTTATTTAATTTGTTTTCAATATATTACTTGTTTACTGTTAAATTCTATAATTCAATAGTTTACCTGTTTTCAGGTTATGGTTGACAGTACCTGATAGCCCCCAATCCATTCTGAGTATCAAAATGCGGGTGGAAGTACCTTATAGCCCCAAACGCTGCCTGGGTAAACAACAGTTGAGTATCCGTTTTATGTCTTTGTATTTTTGTGTTTACTATGTAACTGTTAAATTAATTGTGTATGGTTTCAGCTGACAAGCAATCGCTTCTCTTGGAACTTATTATGTATTTGTCAATGAAGTATTCAATATATTTATTTTTTAGAAGGTTTCACCCCTTGACCACTTTCTGAAAACTTTGAGCGACGCCCAACCACGCCCACTTTCGCTCTCGTCGGGGACGTCACTCCGTCCCCCGTCAGGGACGTTGGACCTCGTCAGGCGCAACCTCTGATCTTCATCATCAATGTAGGCCTAATCGTCATATCAGCGCCATCATTATCGTAATCGTTATCATATTCATCATCCATTATTATTAACCTTGTTATTAATATTATTATCATCATTGTTAGCAGTATTAATATTATTCTTGTCATTATCAATAGTATAATTATTATAATCCTCATTATCATCACTATCTTTATCATTAATATTATTATTTTGTATTTATTATCGTTGTTTACTATTAACTCTTTAATATCATATTCCATTCACACTATACATCAACTACCGCAATAAAAATATAAATCTCATCTTTTCTGAAATATTTTTCACGAATATTCCCATGAAAATATAATTACATTCAATTACATACATTCCCGTAATTAGACTTGCCACAAGTCTAATTGATTGTAATTTTATTTCATAGTGTTAAATAATTTCGAAGTATGGTATGGAACGCCATGCAAATATGTAATATGGAACGCCATTGGTGGCAAAATAGTTTATTTTTAATAGTTTTATTGATCAAGACAAAATTACAGACTGGAATCCAGTTTACCCGTAATATATCATGAATTGAATTTATTATTTCACAAATTATCTAGAAGTAAAATGTAACTCTAGTAATTCATTAAGCCATTGCAACTAAAACACTTACATATAAATTGATAATTAATTAAATTCTTTAATATATAATTACATTCAATTACATACATACCCATAATATATCTTGAATTTAGTTTATTATTTTACAATTTACTTGGAAGACCAAAATGTAATTCTATTAATTCATTAAGCCATTGCAACTAACACTCTTACATCCATATAAATTGATATAATTAATTCAATTACTTTAATTTCAATTAATATTACAATTGCTGTATTATCAGTGTTAATACATAGATGACGTGCAACTAAATAGATATATGTTTATTGATATTTTATTTTTGTTTTTAAAAGTAATAGGCCTATTTGAGTGAGAATTTAAGAAAATTATAAAGTGGCTACCAAAATTCCCAGTGGAAGTACATAAAATCTTTACTATAGATAATAGTGAGATGCCAAACAGATCATGAGATGGTTTGAAGCTTCTCTAAAATCTTCACCAGGTCACTGGCATTATTCATCTCTGAGCATAAAGAAAATATAATTTAATAAGTGCAAACTCATTATTTTTGCATTGGCCTTTTTGGCTCATTATTTTAAGTCGGCGTGTGTGTGTGGGGGGGGGGAGCACAACACATTCAGAATAGATAATTAGTAGCGCTAATTTCAATATATGCATTGAAATTTTAAAATTTAGTGTCAAAACGGGGGGGGGGTGGTGTGCCCCCCGTGCTCGCCTACTGGATCCGCCCCTAACGGATCTGTGTTAACGTACGCTCAGAGCCTGTTCTAAAATAGGTTTTGAACATGATGTTTTCCAATTAAGAGCCTGCTCTATTCGAATGTTTGCAAGAGACTGTTCGTTCATTACACCAACTCCAATTTACATTTGTGTAAGAGATTGTTGTAAATTCTTATCTTTTTAACTACAACTTACATTTTTTCAAGAGCCTGTTCCAAATCTTTAATCAAGTCACCGGCGTCTTCAAGACCAACACTAAAAGTATAAATATTACAAAATACAATAAATAACAACTATATCTTTTAAAGATAATAACACAATAATAAACAAATTAATAAAGTATAATAATAATACTCATGATGATAACAATAATACCCAAAACACCCCGTATAGGGAGCTCTACCATGAAAAAAAAAGAAAAAAAGAAAGCCTTGTGTATTACTAAGTATTCAAAAAAAAAGGTAATTCCCTTATCTCTTGACGTCACCAACTTCATACCTAAATCGTATGAGTCCATCAGTAATTCCACCTTCCCGTCGTTCTTCCGCTGACATGATGCCTGCGCCGTGGGTCATCGTCGCTGGATGTTCAATGAGACTCTCATGACCCCCAAGTGACACTGCCAAAACTATCAACATCAAATTCTGCAACAATTTGTTTTCAATTTAAACATTGACAGATTCACATTATACAAAATCACAAAATAGGCTGCCTGTGCAGCAGTGGCGTATCCAAGGTGGGGGCGTGGGGGGAGGGGGCGCACGCCCCACAAAAAGCTTGTGCTTATGTGGTCACTGCTTCAATTCCATCCGTTGCTTTCCTAGCTGGAGGCAGTGGTGGCGCCAGAAATTTGCCGACAAGGGGTCCAACATGTCCGACGGAGGGGTCCAAGCCAAGGGGCCGACGAAGTATAGGTCGACGGCCCGGAATAAAACCTCCCTTGTAGGGATCACGGGGAGAGTTTTTATGGCTTAGTGTGGACTAAAATGTTCTTTTAGACCACGATATTAGGGATTGGCAGTCAAAACAACGTTATTTGGATAGGCAAATGATTATTTTTTAAACTTTTGATCCGACGATCCAGTCGTGCGTCGGACGACAGGGGGTCCAGCCTTGTCTGACGGGTGGGAAAATGCCCCTGCCCCCCCCCCCCCCCCCCCCCAAGGAGGGCTGGAATGCGCTACGATGTGCACCGTTTTTCGAATCCCGTCGTCGGTCCCTTGTGCAACATTGCCAATTTGTACACTGAAGATCGCAGTATACTCTTTGAAAAAAAGTAAGGGATTGTCTCCCTATATGCTGGCCAATCACCACCAGAAATACCCCACTGGATACAAGTCTTGGGAATTTCGTTTGCTATCTTCAGAGTGAGTCACAACAAATTACTCCTAATACGTGATTAGTAAATTTTACTATGCAAATGAAATAAAAATTGTCACCTCCACCAATTTCTTGCCAGCTGGCAAACCCCCAGCCATCTCAAAGACCACCATCCCGCTAAAGTCCGACATCTGCTTCTTTGCAACCTCATGCTGTGGATGTGAGGCTAGACCGGGGTAAAAGACACGAGAAATCTGAAACAAATATCCAGCAATTATCATTGGAAATGCAAACTTAGTTTTAATCATTTACTGAAATTTCTGGGTTTTCCTCTCAAGGGATGTAAGAAACAAAAATTTACATCATAATCCTCAAAAGAGACTTATGACCAACACTGTCTAGCTGTTACTTTCGTTAAGCAATTCCCGTGCTAATGCGCATGTATCAATTCATATAATAAATATGTTTGTAAACTTGTGGAAGAGTAGTGTGATTTTGTGATATTGCTAGTTCGTATGTACACCTAACCTACATAATAACGTTCCGAAGTCGGCTTTTATGTCAACCGAGAATGGGATGGATCTATACTGTCCTTAAATGATTATGGTCTCCGAGTTTAAACAGCCAGTATTGAAAGTTGTCTGGAATCTTACCTTTGGGTGTTGTTCCAAATATTGGGCAACTGTCATTGCATTTTTGCTGTGCTTCGCCATTCTGACAGGAAGGGTTCGAATTCCTCGTTGGGTCAAAAAAGCATCAAAGGGGGACTTCATAAAAAAATAATAATTTTAGATCGGTCAGATTTAGGCAACAATTATTTTTTAGGCCTTATCAACTTATTAAGAATGAAATCACAAATAACAGAAAGTTACTGTTTATTATTTTTCGTATCAACAGCATTACAATCTATACCTGTATTAACAAAGAGTATAAAACTGCAAGAGGTCTGACTGCTCTGATTTTGTATGCAGCGAGGTATGCAGGCAATGGAACGCTAAAAGTCTAGAAACGCCTCTATGGAAGTATTTTTGCGTTCCAACGAATCCCCGGCAGTCGGACCTTTTGCAGTTTTATACTCTTTGTTAATACAGGTATAGATTGTAATGCTGTTGATACGAAAAATAATAAACAGTAACTTTCTGTTATTTGTGATTTCATTCTTAATAAGTTGATAAGGCCTAAAAAATAATTGTTGCCTAAATCTGACCGATCTAAAATTAAAAAATCTTTGGTTGGCGATTGGCTTTCAAATTTCTCTTTGGGTCAAACAAGCATCAAAGTTAGACTTCATAAAGAAATTTAAATTAATACAACTGTAGAATGTAATGCTGTTGATACGAAAAGATAATAAACAGTAACTTTCTGTTATTTGTGATTTCATTCTTAAATAAGTGGAAGGCCCAACAAATCTTTGTTGCCTAAACCTGACCGATTCCCCCCCCCCCAAAAAAGAAAAACAAATTGGTTGGCGTTTAAGAAACTCTCCCAAGGAAGAGCATGAAATACTGATATGATGTCTTAGAAGGGTACATAGGCAAACATGTGGGCTTGCGGGGCAACATCTGTGTTTGTGAGACATGCGCGTATTCCTCTCCTTGTTCTGATTGGTCAGTTGTTAAGTTTGATTGACATTCCAGAAAGGTCATGTTAACCTAGTAGTTACCAAACATAGGATAGTGATGGTGGGCCATAATTGTAGTACTTGACCAACCGACCCTGATTTCAAAATTGTCATTAGTGTTAACAGCAATTGACTGATTGAAATGAACATAACATGTTACCTGAACGTTTCCCATCTGCCTTTGTAGATCCACAGCATAATTGAGTAACCGAATGTCTGAGAAACAAACTGATCCTCCAAGAATATCACCTGTCTCTTATACACATCTCGCTAATTTCAATATATGCATTGAAATTTTAAAATTTAGTGTCAAAACGGGGCGGAGGGGAGGGGCCGAAAATACCCGTGTCCCCCTACTGGATCCGCCTCTAGTTGGTATAGTTGTTTTAGCTTGTGATGATTCAGAAGTAATGATTTATCAATGTTAGTAGTAGAATTAATACTGCACTGTAACCACATTTATATAAAAGTTTGCTCATATACACCTGTAGGCCTAACCAGTCGGCACTAAATCCAGAGTAAATTATTTATTTTTGTTATCCACATGTGACTAAAACGTATTATGGGAAGGACCTTACTCTATAAACAAATAATTTTAATTAACTATTCTGACGAAAACAGAGAAAATGCGAAAAAATAACAAAATCATCAAGCAACATTGGTTGGAATAATCCATTCTATTAAAAATGCACCGATGATATAAAATTAGTATATGTTATGAAGTGAATGGAATATGCATATCAACATAATTGTATTGGTAGATTAAGAATGAAATCACAAATAACAGAAAGTTACTGTTTATTATTTTTCGTATCAACAGCATTACAATCTATACCTGTATTAACAAAGAGTATAAAACTGCAAAAGGTCCGACTGCCGGGGATTCGTTGGAACGCAAAAATACTTCCATAGAGGCGTTTCTAGACTTTTAGCGTTCCATTGCCTGCATACCTCGCTGCATACAAAATCAGAGCAGTCAGACCTCTTGCAGTTTTATACTCTTTGTTAATACAGGTATAGATTGTAATGCTGTTGATACGAAAAAATAATAAAGAGTAGTAACTTTCTGTTATTTGGGATTTCATTCTTAATAAGTTGATAAGGCCTAAAAAATAAGTGTTGCCTAAACCTGACCGATCTAAAATTAAAAAATCTTTGGTTGGCGATTGGCTTTCAAATTTCTCTTTGGGTCAAACAAGCATCAAAGTTAGACTTCATAAAGAAATTTAAATTAATACAACTGTAGAACGTAATGCTGTTGATACGAAAAGATAATAAACAGTAACTTTCTGTTATTTGTGATTTCATTCTTTAATAAGTGGAAGGCCCAACAAATCTTTGTTGCCTAAACCTGACCGATTCCCCCCCCCCCAAAAAAGAAAAACAAATTGGTTGGCGTTTAAGAAACTCTCCCAAGGAAGAGCATGAAATACTGATATGATGTCTTAGAATGGTACATAGGCAAACATGTGGGCTTGCGGGGCAACATCTGTGTTTGTGAGACATGCGCGTATTCCTCTCCTTGTTCTGATTGGTCAGTTGTTAAGTTTGATTGACATTCCAGAAAGGTCATGTTAACCTAGTAGTTACCAAACATAGGATAGTGATGGTGGGCCATAATTGTAGTACTTGACCAACCGACCCTGATTTCAAAATTGTCATTAGTGTTAACAACAATTGACTGATTGAAATGAACATAACATGTTACCTGAACGTTTCCCATCTGCCTTTGTAGATCGACAGCATAATTGAGCAACCGAATGTCTGAGAAACAAACTGATCCTCCAAGAATATCACTATGCCCGCCAATATATTTTGTACTAAAAAGAAATAACACATGTATAACAAAAGTGAAGGTATCGATCTTTATACGGAATAGAAAGAATGAAAGTGACGTCACCTGATTCAATGTGACTCGACTGCCATGGCCCATTTTGCAAATAAAAACTAATCTTCATTGTTGTAATAGTCACAATGTGCAGGACTGACAAAACTTGATAAGATTATGTTAAACTCGTTACACTTTTAAGAATCCTACACATATATTGACCAAATAACATCTCAATAGAAGCGATCAGTAAAACTAACAACAAACAAAAGATAAGTAGACCTCCATTGGTTATAATTGAAAGAAAGAAAAGTAAGCATCATTTAAAAATAGCATTAATTTGTTTTTAGAAACTAGATGGTATAAGGAAAGTTCCAAAACAAGACGGTCAGGGAATCAAGAGAAACAAGAGGAATAGCAAGACTTGGTTAGAAATAGAAATACAGGAAAGATCATCAATAGAAGAAGACGTGGATTAAGTGCGTGGATGCCTTTTATGAGCCAGAAGGACGAAAAGAGGTAAATAGCAGAAATATTAAACCTAGAGAGGGCGTAATTCTAGATTATAAACCATGGTTAGACATGCTTTCTGTTTTGTTATAATTTTCCCAGTTTGTTTACTATCGCATGAAAACTATCACAAAATAGCATACCAGCTATGCACAGAAATATCCACACCATGCTTCAATGTTTGTTGTAGGTATGGACTTGCAAATGTTCCATCCACCATCGTCAGGGCGCCACCACCAGGTACAGTATTAGCGACCGCGACAAACGCATCGAGGTCTAGAATATCGAGTTTTGGGTTTGTTGGAGTCTCTCCATACAACATCTGAAAAAATAGCAGATTAACTGTTAGCCTGGTTTCCTTAAAATCGCCACACTCTCCGTAGGGTGTTTTCAGTGCAATCGTTGTAGGCCTACAGCTCCCCGACGCAACGGAAAGGCTCCCGATTCGACCGACAAATCAGCATCACTGAAAGCTGTCGGCGATAGCATGTAGCGATTGTATGGAAACCAGGATTTACCGATTCTTTACATTTATAAAGAAAGGTCTGTTTAACCTGTTTGATAACTAGGCCTATTCACATTTTGTGCAGCAGTCTTGTCAGAATTTCTACCTTTTAAATATTTGTTTGCGGATAAAATACTCTTTATTACCGTACTTATGATCTCAGAATATAAAATAAAGATAAAGACACCAATGAAAATTCTAAAGTCAATCTACCCATACAGAAAGCACAACGTAACGCATTACCATTGCCAAGGACAATTTATGTGGGAGCGGGCACGCATTAACCCAAGCACATCAAACATGACTAAATATTACTGACCTTTGTGTTGGGCTTTATTGCCTCTCTGTATGCTTCTATGTTGCAAGCCTCAACAAATGACACCTCAATGCCGTACTTTACCAGCATATCTTTTGCAAATCTATACGTACCGGAATATGTTGGATTTGGAAGTATCTGGAAAGTATAGGAAAAAAAAAACATCAAGTACTAATTAACTAATAAACAGAAAACATGTCTTCCTCTAAGCATTGGATGATCACTGGGTATATATATATAATATATTAATACACACACACACACACATTCCTTGAGAGCTATGCTACACGATGTATTATTATGCCCTTTATTCGAACACTGTATTTACCTCTGTCTCTTATACACATCTAGATGTGTATAAGAGACAGGATATATAGTGTACAAGATCTTACCACATGATCCCCTTGCTTAAGTACAGTTAACAATGTAGTTGAGATGGCAGACATACCGCTGGGAAACAGCAGTCCCCCAGCTCCTCCTTCCAGCATGTTGATGGTCTGGGCAGCTGACTCGCATGAGTGATTTGCTACTCTACTGTAGATATAGCCTTCCTGTGGAGTAAGGAATTGAAAATAGTCTCCATAAACTCCATTTCATGTTGTTAGATTTCAAAATTAATTTACGTAAATATTTTATTACAGTACTCTGTACTTTGGATGGAAGGACAAGTGGATGAATGAACGGATGAAAGAACGAATAAGCAAACGAACGAACGAACGAATGAATGAATATCAATTATGTGTTGACTTGTATAAACGAAGTGTTTTTAAGCATGTTCAATTAAAAATCTATGAATATGTCCTTAGAGGGCAGCATAGTTGTCCAGGAGCTGAGTACCGTTTCGATTTTATTCCGCGTGCGGGAAATCTACTCATAACAAGAATAATTTAAACATGGACGTAATATTTCTTACTTAAACAATACATTAAATATGAATATAAAACAATATAGGCTATATAATATTAAATATTAAATAACATTAATTAAAACGTGGACATAGTGTCAATATACGGTAGCCTATAATACAGTTACGATTAACATTTTCTATCCATTTTAATAGATTTTATATAGCCGGAGTTATGTTTAGACCTAGGCTACTATAGCTAACGACAGAGTACGCTTTCTCAATTAATAAGGCTTCTAAGAATGGAATGATCCGATGGAAGTATAAAACAATATAGGCTATATAATATATAATATTAAATAACATTAAATAAAACGTGGATATATTGTCAATATAGCCTATAATACTGTTACGATTAACATTTTCCATCCACTTTAATAGATTTTATATAGCCGGAGTTATGTTTAGACCTAATAAACAATATAGGCTATATAATATTAAATATTAAATAACATTAATTAAAACGTGGACATAGTGTCAATATAGCCTATAATACCGTTACGATTAACATTTTCCATCCATTTTAATAGATTTTATATAGCTGGAGTTATGTTTAGACCTAGGCTACTATAGCTAACGACAGAGTACGCTTTCTCAATTAATAAGGCTTCTAAGAATGGAATGATCTGATGGAAGAACGAGCTCCTGTAGACCAAACCCAGTACAGCTTCGATTTTATTCGTGCGGAAAATCTACTAATTATATTCGCCAGGAACAGATTCAGTAGGGACAGCTGGCCTTCATCTTCATATGTAACCTACCCTGGGCCCCATCGATTTCCATTTCCTGGATCCGTCACTGATGTATTCAAACCGTACATTTTTATTCATTCTGCTTGACATTAAAGATTGAATAATAATAATAATAATAATAATAATAATAATAATAATAATAATAATAATAATAATAATAATAATAATAATAATAATAATAGTAATAATAATAGTAGTAGTAGTAGTTGTTGTTGTTGCTGTTGTTGCTGTTGCTGTTGTTGTTATTATTATTATTATTATTATTATTTGCGATGTGTATAGCGCCTTCCCGTTGAACCAACCTCGAGGCGCTTGCCAACAACGATAGGAAAAAGGCAAGAAATACCAGACTCACACAACACTTGAAGCTTAACCGAAAAAAAAAAAAAAAAAAAAAAAACATCGGACCGCTTAGCGGCTAGTGTGCTAATTAAATTACATGAAATACACATGCTTACCAAACAAAAGTAAAGGGTATATATCTTTCAAAGGTGCGGCTCTCGTGGTTTCGTTTGCATGCAATCCTATCTTAAAAACTACTATCACGAACAAAAAAAAATGTAGGGCATCCCCTATCTCGTGAGAGTATTTTTTTGATAATTTCGTTGCCTGCATACAATATCAGAGCAGTCGGGCCTCTTGCAATTCCATACTCTTTGACGGAAATCATAGCAATAATAAGTTAAATTAAATGCTTGCCTTTAAGCACTTTTCATACTCATCGACTTTGTTGATTTTAAATGTTGAAGCCAGACTTATTGATGGGACGACTGGGCTGACCAGATCCTTTCCCTGTAATTTACACTGCGAAGTAACTGCAATGGTTTCCAGCTTCGTGTGCGCATCATATTTATGTGTGTTTTCCACCGTTCGTTTGTAGCTGTACAGGCTATCGTTGAGAAAACTCATTTTCTGCGGTACCTTGTCGTCTGCCATATTATAATCCTGTGTGAATGGCAATATAATAATATGTATTGTAAATTGTAAAAAGATGAATCTGCGAACAAATTTCAACAATAAAAATTAAAGAAAATATTAAAAGAAATAAATGTGTATTTATAACTTTTATCTTTTTAAATTGAAAAAAAAAATTGAGTTAAACTAGAACAGATAATGTAACTCGTTAGAATATTGAGGACAGCAGGGGCGGCGCTAGCGGGGGTCTAGGGGGAAAAGACCCCCGTCGGGGACCTCTGGACCCCCTCCCCCGCTTGTACCCCCTATCGGGGAATTTTCAGCGAGATCGTAGGGGAAAACTCAAATCTCGAGTAAAGAAAGTACATTTCAAGCATGTCTTATACTAAGCTGTCAAAATTTTAGGGACTGTTTAGTGTGCGAGCAGTACTACCGTATGTGCGAGGTGTTGTATAGGCCTACTATTGCAATCGTATCTGTTGCAATGGTGCGCCAGCTCTTCCGTGACAGGTGGACTAGTACCTCCGACAGGGTGTTAGTACCCCCAACATCCTTTTAAAGTCAGGCTCCGGAGGAAAACAATTTTTTGATATGTTGTAGAACTGATTATTCTAGGACAGAAAAAAAGTTGTTTGACGAAAGCTGGGGAACGGTGAATGAGATACATATTTTTTAATATTTAAAAACTGGGGGAAAAGGGGCGTAACTGCCCATTTTTAAAACCTTAATCTGTATCTCATTCACCGTTCCCCAGTTTTTCGTCAAGCAACTTTTTTCTGTCTTAGAAAAATCAGTTCTACAACATATCAAAAAATTGTTTTCCTCCGGAGCCTGACTTTAAAATAAAGAATACCTTAATTAACACAAAATTCCAGACATTTTTCCCCCAAACGGGGGTTAGGGGTGGCGGCGTGGACCCCTTGTCGGGGCTTGGACCCCTCGTCTGTGAATTCCTGGCGCCGCCCCTGGAGGACAGCCATAAACGACATTGTACAAAGTTAAATTATGATATGGAGGTATCAGAATTTGAATGATGAACAACCGCGGCGTATTAACATGCGGCAGATGTGGGAGAGGGAGGGTATGCTGGGTAAGTGAGTGGTGTTAGAGAAATAAGAGGATTTGTTAGTCTACACTAAATCAAAAACAGCATCCAGTCCTCATTATTCACTCTTGGGAACGAAAGCAAATCTATCGTTATTATAATAATAAATAGTGCCTAATTAATCTTAATATCTCAATAATAATACTCCTGAATCTTTTACTTACCGTACCCGTTGTAGTGCTGCAAGCTGTAGAACGGACTGCAGCGTGGTAATTTCCAGGCACGCCTCTCGATCATTTAAAATTAGTCACAGTATCCGGAATGTTTTTTGAACTACCATACCAAATTGAAAACAGTGTTAAAGTCCATTTAGCATGCACTGAGTGTTCAGATTGATAGGTATTAGTAGGGAAGGGAGTCGGGGAGGTGTTGGTAAAAAAATAAATCATCCTTTATTCATCTTCAAAAATATATAATGATACAAGGATTAAAATATTAATATACAATATTATATTAGTGGATCTAAACAAAATGTTAGACCTATTTTGACTTGGATATCTAGGGAAATATGAACTCATTGAGAGGAAAAGGTTCCCCCCTTGGCCACGCACCCGGCCAAATACATGGGTCTTTTCAGTGCTATCAGCCTCCTTTTTTTTCGGGAACAAAAATGATAAGCAACAGCTAAAAAGTAAACGTAAGTAAACAGCCAGAAATAGAACCAGAGCTTTCGGACAACACTAGTCCTTCCTCAGTGGCGAGTGAGAGAGGGTTGAAAAAGCCAGATAGTATAAAGTGAGAATTTCATGCAAGCATGATTAGAAACAATTAGCAATTTGTTTTACTAACATATGCCATTTTAATTTCAATTTTGACTTCTGAATAGAGTTTCATGAAACTGACTGATGACACTTGTGCATGTCGTGGCAACTCTTTTTAGAAGTCAAAATTGAAATTAAAATGGCATATGTTAGTAAAACAAATTGCAAACAAATGTTTTTTTCTCTAAATAAACACATTGGGAGATAATTAAACCAATGAAACAGAATACAGGATTTAAACAATACTATAGGTGGCAGTCTAGTGCCTTTAAGCGAACAAATTATAAACATATATTGCCTTTGTTTTTATTCCTAAAAGAAAAAATGTATTCATCTAAAACGTTTGTAGGATTTCCAAATAAAAATTAAACAAATACCGTACACATAAAAGGTATTTCAATAGCGCCACCGTATTGTTTGGGCTCTCTTGTCTGGATGCAACAACGCTATCTCGCGGCGGTCAATTGATATTATTATTATTTAAAAACATAGGTCTCCCTATTCACATCATTTTCGTTAACTTCTTTAATTCATAACGAAGGATCTCCTGAATCTTTGTGACGACGTCTGCGAAAATGTTTCTATAATTAATTTACTAAATCTTGTGCCTTTGGAGTTTCAACTGCCAGGTTTGTTGACCTATACTTATAAAAATGTATAATTTTCTAGCATAAGTAGATAGCCTAGTGAACTGTTACGACCCTTTGCCAACACAATGCACAGTTTACAAAAATTAAATAACTATATTGCGGTTTTCTAGCTCCGTACATGACTAGGCCCTAGACCTACCGTGGGCCTGCTTTGTAAGCCTAATACTGCATGGTATTAATAAACGTAATTTCTGACACATACAATAGACCCCTGTGTCGTATGCTAGGAATTTTAGAACCTGTTAGATGGTTTGAAGCTGTTAACACTTCATAATTTTCGTATCTCTAATTTATACCAGTCGATGTAAAGCTACATTCTCAACTAGCTACGCAAAAGTATGGCCTACCAAATAGCACCTACAAAGCCACCAATTTATAAAATTTATTTTATAAAATTTATTTTATAAATTGGTGGTTTATAAATTGGTTATTTATAAATTTTCTAAATTTTATTTTCTTTTTAAGACACAACACAGCACTTAGCCAATGCGAAATAGGGGTGACCCTCACCCAGAGTCTAGAATTAAATTTGTTACCAACCAATAGACGAACGCCAAAAGATTGGTAGTCTTAGTTCAGCTAAATATGACATGCAGATTATAAATAAAAACTTGATCATAGACTTTTTATTATGAGCAGACCCAAGATTTTACTGGTAAAGAGTTTTTAGGCTATAAGCCTAAATCCATGTTATTTAATGGATACAAGATTGTGAAATTACACAGAAAATACAGATTGTGTGCCAAACTATTTAAGTTTAGCAACCTTTGTATGACTGATAAAAAAAATTACTGTGTTTTTGTTACGATTATACCTGTAACTTCATATTTGGTTTGGGAGTTGTTGCTGTTGTATGGACGCCCGAGCAGGTAGCGATAATTGGTTAGTCGTAAACGACGAGAAGCAACAATGAGAATCAAGGTCAATATGAGAAAAAAAAAACTTTGTGGAAAAAAATACCAATTCAGGAAACGCTACCTCGCACACAGTTATACCATCACAAAGCAAGGAAGACATGACAAGTTCTATTACCAGTCTTCAACAAGATTAAACATCCGCCGATCCTGCAAATTATTTTAGAAACCAGGGCATAAAAACAACAACATAAATGGAAATTTAAATAGAATATTCACTAATTATGGGTTTCAGAAATCCATTAAATTTAACTGTCAAGCTTGTCAATTGAAAAGGCCAAAAAAGGGCACTTCTTATTATTGCTATTCCGTTACTCGATGAAATACACTTGTTTTCGGCAATAGTTTTTGAAATCTGACAATTCAGAATTATGCGCCCACGTATTTGAGATCCTTGAGATCTAGGCCTAATCAGTTGCTTGAAATTATTAAATTTTAGAGATACAGAAAGTCACCTGTGTACCCACTATAGTCAAAATTTTAAATAAGCATAGTAATATAAATATAATAATAATAGTTAAAACTAAGTAACTAAGTAAATAAACCTGTATGTATTAATGAGATTTGATTGGCTGTTACTGTGCAGTATTGTACTTACAATCGACTGAAATGAATGCTGTTTTTTGATTTCCTATAGTAATCCTGGGTTCATATCCTTGATTGGTTTTTTAGGGTGAGTTATTAGAGTATGCGTTATAAGAGAACTGGGTTACTATTGATAACCTTAATGTAGGCCCTTGAAAATAGTAAAACTCCACCCACCCCAGCTTTTCGCGTCAATAAATCATTGAAATAAACTACATAAGTACAATACGAGTAAAACAACTTTGTTGATTTAATTTTATTTATAAACTTAAAACCACCAAGGAGCAAATTTTAAAAAAAAATATCATCAATGGCACAATCACATTGTGAAGAATAAATGTTTATTTTAAGGAATAGATCGTGATAAATATGTTGATTAAAATGTCATTTTGTCTATAGTTTTGGTGATTCTAAAAGTAACCCCATGGGTTATATTATTAGAATAGTGGATTGCTTATAGATAAATGTCTAGGGTGGGTTACTATTATAAAGGGTTACTAATAGAGTAATGGATAGAAGTTTTACTGTATTTATTGTTTGATGTTATTTAACGTGTTTTTTGAAATTAATATTTTAATATTTTTGTTTTTCTAACAAAGCCTGGTCTTCAATTTTTCTTCTTTAAATTCACTTTCTAGTGGCTCAAATTGATAAAGCTGCTCCATTTCTTTGCTTCCTTCTTTAGATCAGTACTTCCTAACTGAACCTCTTTCATATGTCGCGCTATACGATGTTTATTTTTTATTTATTTATTTCTTTAAAACCACAACCAACAGCAAAATAAATTCGCCAATAAAAGGAGGGTTATTAAACAAGAATGCAAATACAAAAAATACAAAACAACAAATTGAAAACAGGAAGAAACATCAAGGAAAAAAAGATCATAAAATGATCAATTACAGTACACTTAAAACTTTATGCCTAAACTGATTAAACGAATAAGAAAATATATCAAGATTATTTTCTTGAACTAAAAGGGAATTATATAATTTACTTAATCTACAAAATAAACCACTTTGGATGGCATTAACCCTCCCAAAAGGAACATAAAATGTGGGTTTACTTCTTAACGCACGAGATGGGACATTAATAAAGAAACTTGAAATAAGATTACAATCGAGATTACTATGAATGATATTATAAAGAAACTTAAGATCAAGAAAATCCCTACGAAATTTAGGAGATAAACATTTTCTGAAATTCACAGGCTCAGTTTGGTTGTATGAAACAAAACACATAAAACGATAGTTTTACATAAACAGGATGGCTGTGATTGTTATACCGAGTCTACGTCATCAGCTCTACTCACACTTCAGTGAACATCTCCAGTGGACGGGGCTTATACTAATATTCTTAACCGTCATTTTTAATATTTATAAACCAAAAATTAAATATTTTATTACCACTCATTTGTTAAACATATGTAATACTTCAATAATCAGCAGCTTAAAAAGCATAATTTTAATTGGACTTTAAGCTGTGTGTAATTTTAATACAATATTTTCAACTTCTGCCTGCCCTTTGTGTATGAATAGGCCTATGTGTATATGCCGAAATAGATAAATGAATAAATGAATGAACGAACGAACTAATGAATTAATGAATCAATCAATTAATCAATGGCTCAATATATAAATAACAAATTTAAAAAAATAAAAATAAAATCAATCAATCAATCAATCTATTAATTAATCGAAATCGTATTGACGAAACAGACCTATAAATAAAGCCTCTAACGATTACAAACAATCACCATATGTCGGATGATTTCAAGCCGGTGATTTATTGTTTTCCAGTTGCCATAAAACCTATCAACGAGAATAATTTTTGTGATTAATAATTTATTTAAAAATATGTATATTGACTTTCCTACTTAATCTTCAATCGATTTGTTCTTAAGTTAATGCTGCTGCCATGGCAATGATTATATTCATAGACCCTACTAAATAAAGCTTGGTTTTCACACAATCGTTAGTGTGACAATCCTTTTTAACCTTGAGATACACAAACAGACGTAAACATAAGCTTTCGTATCAAATGATCAAATACATGCTATAATTGAAAAATATCTGGAAGTAGTTTTATTTACTCATAAAATGTGTCAATAGTAGGCCTACTGATCACCTGTCGATAAAAAAATGTATAGATTTTTCAAATCAAACAAATACGTTGCTCTTCCTTTATAAATAGGAGTTCAAAGCATTTTCAAAATGTGTTGTATCCTGGCAAAAAACATATTTGAGTAAATAAACTTTTGAAAACAAATTTGTGGGAATTCAAAGTATGCGTGATTGTTGAGAAAGATAAAAAGGGACAACAATTGGTTGACCGCTAGATTCCCTTGCTTGCAATGACGCAAATCGAAATTGTCTGTATTACGAAACAGCTCTCCAGACAATACAGAAATATCTTAATAATAACTGTTTTTAAAATCATCAGGCTAAAACATACATAGATTTCAGTTCATTAGAAGACATGCCTTTTAAAACCAATTGGTTGTGCATCGTATTCTCACGTCAAGAACAATACCGTAGAGTACGTTGGCCCATGGTTAGCCAAACTGCGCTACTTTACAAAAACAACAATTAAAATACCTTTTAATGAATTCATTCGTAATAAATTAAATTTATTACGAAACAGTTCTCCCGATAAAACAGAAATATCTTAATATCAGTTTTTAAAATTATCAGACTAAAGCATACATAGATTTTAGGTCTTTAGAAAGTAAGCCTTTCAAAACAATTTGTTGTGCATGGTATTCTCACGTCAAGAACAATAGAGTACGTTGGCCATACAGCACTACCTAAAAACAACATTTAAAAATACCTTTTAATGAATCAAAAATATCCGATACTGCTTCAGAAGAAGATATGATTATGCAGTAAAAGCAGATAGTATGTTGATCAATCACAGCAGAGCTCTACCGCGTTTTTACAGTGTTAGATGATTTGGAGATTATTAGAATTGATGATAAATATTTTCAAGATATGTTTTTTAAAACACTTAGTAAAAACAGTACCGGTAACGTAATAGCATTCTGTAAAGCGTTGTGAGAATGATTTATTGTTTATTGGCGCTGTAAAAATAAATTATCATTTATTATTATTACGTGTAAAAAATATCAAAATACATTTTAAACGTCAAAATCCCCTACCTCCTGACCACCACCCTCTTCCATCCCCAGGTTAGAGTCCGATGAAACATTGCCAGGCCATTAAGCCTCTTGTTACGCCACTGGTTTTGAATACTCACCAGAGACTTACCCACTGCTACTTAGGATAGAATTTAAACCTAGCCACCAATGCAAGCTTTGTAGTCTAGTGGTTATGATACCAGACTAGTTATTTGGAGATTGTGGGTTCGATCGTCACCCGAATCACATTTGTTTCCCAATTTTGGGGAGGTGGTTTCACAAGTCTTTTGAGAGATGAGTATTCAGTAAGACATCACGTCTGGTTGGGTAAAACGTCATTCTTATTTACAAATTTGATAAAAAGCATGATATTTATGGCTGCTGGAGCCTGAGGCAACTACTATAGGCATAATAGTCTAATTAGACTGTCTATTAAATCATGCAACATCAACAATGCTAGCTGAAAAATCAAAAGTAAAATTGTTCATTTAAAATACAATAATCATATAAGTTCAATTCGAACAATTCACAGATTTAAAAGTTTTCATGATGCACTGTTAATTTTACTACTGTTAACACGTACCGTACATTATAACTATTCCACTCCACATAGGCCTATATTACTGCTAGTTTAACGAACGCCGTTTGTGTGAACACTTTGGCTATGTTCACACACACGGCGTAAGACTGGCGTGGCTTAAGCCAGGCGTAAGCTAATCCACGGATTAAAATTCCAAAGTGTTCACACAAACGGCGTTCGTTACACTAGCAGTAATACTGGCCTATCTGGTGTGGAATAGTTTTCAGTTATAAATAATGTACGTGTTAACAGTAGTAAAATTAACAGTGCATCATGAATACTTTTAAATCTGTGAATTGTTCGAAGTGAACCTAGGCCTATATGATTATTGTATTTTACATGAACAATTTTACTTTTGATTTTTCAGCTAGCATTGTTGATGTTGCATGTTTTAATAGACAGTCTAAATGGTTAAAATATCTTACAAAACACAATCAATAAATCATATACATTATAACTAAGTAAAATGCAATAGAAAAGGAACCCCTTTACAATTTCATTTATAGAGAGCACAGAAAAGAGACCAAAGTAGCTAATATATTGCAATCGTGATTGGTCAATCTCTTGAAATGAGGTCAAATCATTCAAGCATCACTGGCGTTAGCTCAGTGGCGTTAGCTA
>NW_022720123.1:710520-721076 GCF_011630105.1 Anneissia japonica | reverse complement strand
GTGCATACTATCAACCGTATCTTCCCTCTCTCTCTTTCCCACCACCCAGCTGTATAATTCGGTACCTGGTACAATGTTGTTGCGGCATTCAGCTAGTTTATACCTCCATGGGAATTGTGAAATAGATTTGGTTGAGAATGAAAAGTATCAGAAACCAGAGTGCATTAATTCGGAACAAAGTTTCCGCGTGACCAAATCAGGCATGTCAATTGGTCAATCAACGAAAACATTTGTTTCAACATAATTTAGACTATTTCGGAAAAGTAAGTAACTGTAGAATGACAAAAATCAACAGAGAAATGAAAAGATTTGTTTACGATAAAACTCTTCCCCCATAAACCGGGACAAATGTGGCTGCGTTTGACGTAGCTCTTTTTCTTGCTTATTATTTTCACTCTAGATTTACCACTGCTGACGTATGGGTTAGTAAATTTGTATATTTCTTACAGTGATTCCAGTCTTGCCAGACTACTGAAGGCATTGTCTTGGACGACTGTGATGTGGTTTCGTGACAGATCTAGTTGTTCCAGTCGTCTACACCTGCTCAGTGCTTCTTCGGGCACTTTAGTCAACCGATTTCCCTCAAGTCCAAGAGTCCGTAGGCTTGTTAAGTTTTTAAAAGCCCCCACCGGAATATCAACGATGGCATTGCCGTTCAAACTCCTGTAAATCTGTCTCTTATACACATCTAGATGTGTATAAGAGACAGCATACTAGCTTATAATGTTTTTAGAGTCCATTTCATCTTTATCTAGCACGTCATGTGTTCTTAAAATACATGGTACCAAATTTATTGTACTAATCCTATAGCATTATAATGTCATGAAGTTTTAAGACTTACGGCAACAGGAGGCTATACACACCAGCTCCTCACACAGGCGGCATTGGGTCTTAAGAAGGCTAATATAGTGACAGATATAATGAAAGTAACAAGTATCTTAAGACAGATTGAACACGAATGTTTGCTAACACCAGTCTCATTAGAAAGCATCTTAAATGGTAACAGGAATGGGAGTGGCTTTTAATTGTTGAATTTATCAATTTTTTAATATGCAATAATTTTAGTTCTATGATAAGTTTATTTTTATAAGTACTTTAGAAAAATATTTGTATACTAATATAATTATAATACAGTTTTTCACATATCTAATTGTAAACTAATTCCAATTGGAGGGGGAGGGGTGTCGGGTGTGAGAATTTTTGTTGGGTACTTATCGTGTGCAATGTTTGGTTTAAGTTATTCCACGTTTGTATTGGGGTAATGTTGTAGGAGTTGGAGAGACACGCCTTCGGTGTTAGTAGTTTTTACCGTTTTTGTCTCTCCGCAGGTCTTTTCATTTTATATTTTAATGTTTGAACTTCTGAAAGGAATGATACATATACATATACATACATACATACATATATATATATATATATATATATATATATATATATATATTCGAAACACACGTGGACACGCCTTCTTTATATATATATATATATATATATATATATATATATATATATATATAGGCCTATATATATTATCAACGTTATGGTGATACGAATAAGGGGATGGGGTGGGGAGTCTACACGTTTGCGTAAGTTTTTACTAATGGATGGGATTAAACATACAAACTGAAATTGATAGCTATTGTCCATAAGTAGCTTCATCCTGGCTAAGCTGTTATCTTTTAGGTATGTTAACACAATAGTAGTCAAATAGTCGCTCTTTTCCAGCCTACTTCAATAAGTAAGTATTCAATACACTTCTTTCTTCTATAAACAAAATGTTTACAACCTTGTCATTAATCTGGGTACTAAGGATGAACCTCTGTTCTGAATAAATGCTGTGGAGATCGATCCAAAGTTTGATCCTGGATGTCAAGTTTGAAATAAGTGATAATTCAATGTGTTAATGAGATATGCCCTTACAATTTGTTTATCCCAAAGCACAAGGCCAAATGTAATATATAACTCAGAATAATTTAATCTAAATCTTATCTGCGTCATGTAAAGTGTGAGTAAATCAGAAAAAAACAAAACAAATATCACATTCGCAAACGTTGTAAACGTTGTGATTAGGTTAGGCGAATTTTTTATATCTATTTTTTTAGGTTTTTTCTTGAATTTTTAGGTGTCAGAACATTCTATCCTTAAAGAATGAATTAGTGTTTAATAGATTTAAATGTAAAATGCAAATTTAGCTTCTTTGATGTAATTCTGAGTTATGGATTATGACGGTTGAGTAAAGTTGCCTTGTCTAATTTTTATTATTATAATTCCCCACAGTTGCTTAGAAACAAATCAATATCCCCATGATCGCCTCAATAACTTGACACAAAAGAAGTTACTGAAAATCCAGACGAACGGAAAAATGGTGTCATAAACGATTAAATGATCGAACTATGACGAATTTAACTGCCTTGGAATATCATTTATATTTAAGAACATTAACCTCACCCACAAATGCACACAACCATATATAATGATAATCCATCTATATCGATAGCATTAAACACACTGGATGTATAGCACCAGGTTAAAAGTGTCTCACTGAAATAAATATAACAAAACTGAATGGTGATTCTTATTCTGGTTTTGATCGGATAACCAAAAATGAATAGTAATAATAAAAACATAATAAATTTGGTTTCCATAAATTTGCTACATGCTATCGCTGACAGTTTCGACGAAGCCGATTGAAAGGAATTTCGTACTCTGGACAATAAATAAATCTTGAATTTTTAATTCTTAACAAAAACATACATACATACGTATTTAGCTTTAAAGGCTTTATTTTCAACCTTAGTGCAACCTGAAAAAAACAACAAAAAAAAAGCAAAAAAAAAAATAAATAAATAAATAAAAAAACAATTATGTGTTCTTTTTTTCGTGATTTCAGTTTCAAGCCTCATAAATATGAAAATATACGAATCAATCGTGTTAATAGCGTGGATTGCTGACAGTTGCTACGCAGCCAACCTCATCTACACATCGAAAGGTGTGATTGACCCGAACCCATATGCTGTTCACTCTCGTCGGAAACGTTCTAGCAATTTTACAAGGAGTGAGGAACAAGCTATATTGGACAAACACAATGAGCTGAGATCCGGCGTGAGTCCCGAAGCCTCAAATATGAACTTCATGGTAAATCAAACGTGTTTACTTTAGTGGTTTTAAATTTTTTCCCCTTTTACCTCTTTATTTAATAACATATCTTTTGTACTGAATTGTTGCTAATAAGTTGTCACAGTCAGGTAGTATTTTATTATAATTTTGCATGACTGCTTACCAAAAATAATTACAGTAGGCCTACCTTTCCATAAGGAGGTTGTAGCCAATGCCAATTGACTTGTATTTGCTCCTAAAAATTATAATTTTAGATTTTGATACATTGACGATAAGTTGTTTTTATTTTATTTATTTATTTATTTATTTTTTGCATTTCAAAACACAAGACAATAACTTTGTTGGAATAAAACTGCAATAGAACCCCCTCCTTTGGACACCCCATACAGGGGACACCCGTATTAAGGGGACACTTTTCCGTGAAACGAGGGCCAATATATATTTTAACACTACGGCCAACCCTTATTAAGTGGATACCGTACATCTATTAAGGGGACGGGGACACTTTCTGTTTGTGCCAAATTGTCACCTTTTTTTCATTGCATCACAACAACTATAGCAGTCTCAAAATAAGAAAAATTCATTCAACTTTATATTTTGACATCATTTGGAGTAATAAACCAGAATTTTCTACCCCTTAGAGTTCATCTGCATATGGTACTTTGTATAAACAAATGTTTTCGTTTTTCGTGACTTTCATATAGGATTCTAATCCATACCATATCCTTAATTCCAAGTCGTTACTCTAGTCATGCTACATTCATCCAATAGAAAGCTCAATGTTAAAAAAAATATTTGGTCATTGCATCATGAAACAATATTGGGAACATATTTTAATTAAATTTTTGCTGATTTCATATTATAAATGAATTGTATTTGCATTGCAAATTATTGCTATAAAGTTCTAATTTTACTAATAAACTAAACTAATTATGTCAATAAAAATAATATTATAAAGAATGTATGTCATCGTTATATGAAAACATACCAAAAACGCCTACTAAGGCGACAATTTTACGTTTTTGATTAGTGTCTCCTCAATAGATTACCCCTAATCAGGGGACACCACTTTTATGGGGACACTTTTTTGGTCCCGAAGTTGTCCCCTTAATAGGGGTTCTACTGTATTTACTAAATTCTCTAGCTCACTATTCATTACATAAAAAAAAAAAACAGTATTAACATTGTTATGTCTCTGAACACAGCCACTCCTGATTGTGTACACTGCCAAGAGCAAGTACACATTTTATCACCATAGATTCACCTCTAAACTTGTCATCTGAATGTCCTTTCAATTTAACGGCAATCCGTAATACAATATATCCAAGCAACGGCAATAACAAATCCCAGGATTGTAAAAACGTTTGATTGTTGGTTACAATAAAACATTCTATTACATTTTAATAAATACCCTAAATTATTTTTTATTATTTATTTATTTATCCGCGTTTGCACGCAAAGTAGAGAGAGACTCTAAAAGTGCATTTACACCGAATTCGATTTTTCGGATCGGAAAGCCATCGCACTGATCAGAAAATTGGAGCAGTATTGAATTTCCATACAGTCGTTAGATGCTATCGCCGACAGCTTTCGGTGATGCTGATTGGTCGCTCGAATCGGGGAGCCTTCCTGATTGAGTCGGGGAATGCTATGTAGTACAACGATTACGCTGAAAACACTGTAGCGAATACCGATTTTAAGGGAAACAGGCTTAAGATAGAGTGTTTAGCGCATCGGAACACTATCATAATTTCGGTTTGGATTAGATGTGAATTGACCTTTACTGTTAACAGAAGACAGAACCTATTTTGATACCATTGTGGACCAGTGATAAACAACTTCGTACATCAGATTAAAAAAAAAATTATATTTAAATAGAAATCGACGCCATCCTCTGTTCCCATACTAAGTGACGAGTGTTACCGTACCATGATAATTTATTTTAATTCATTGCTGTTAGATTTATTTTGTAAATGAAGCTAACATTGTGGCTTGTGTACAATGTATGATAACTGAATTGATGAAACAATTCTTTCAGTTGTTCTCATAGATCTTACTTAATCTCACTACTATTCCAGTTGTTCTCATATAACATTGAGTTGTTCTCACATGTCTTTCAATACTTTCATTGGTCTCTCTCAATACTATTTTATTTCTTCTCACTGTGCAAAAGTCAATTGGCGGCACACGCAACTTAAATATTAGCTGAGCCGTTTTAATCTTGTTGCTTTTTCAATTGTACCACAAAAAGCCAGCCCATTTGAATTCCCATTATAGGCCTAATACCTTTGTTATTGTAACTGATGCTGTACTGATAAAAGCTTAGAGTGGGTTATAGGTTTAATTACCATGGAGGCATTATTATACATCAACGTTATTAAAACATGACATCAAAATGAACATCGATATTACTTCGTTTGCATCATTAGTGCTATTCAGTTCAGGTGATCGATATAATACTAGTAAAAACCTTCACTGTTCAAAGGTCATAGATTTTTTTAATTATAAGTTCTACTGGGTAACTTAGCTGTTAATTCCTTCTATTATATATTACTTATTATATAAACTCTCTGTAGGCCTACACAGACATGTGCCTATCCATAATACGTATGCTAGGCCTACAAGAGCAATGGGGTATTTTATTTAATTTTTTAAATTTTAATTTGTCTCAATAAAGCGGATAAAACAACAGCCGGTAATACAACATCATAATACAGTATAAAATACCAGAAACAGATAGAGACATGTTTCCTAAATTTGAAAGTAAATCTCGATCTAATTATGTCTCCTATTGCGCTGTTCAGATTACACTTAACAACAAAACAAATCAGTATCTAAACTCCGAAACATTCAAATACAGTGAAATCATAGGCTTATAAGTCGATATTTAGTAAGTAAAACCCTAATAAAAAATATAATTTAAGATAATCCCTTTAGATATTACTAGATTAGAACCAGGGAGTCGCTAGTTGCTATATGCAAATCATTAGAAGAACGCGGAAACAAAATGGAACACAGAGAATACAGTATTTAATCAAAAATGTGTATGCCTATATGCTTACGGGTGCACAGATTTTGAGGCACCGTGTCGAAAATTGATTGTTTTGTAGGCCATTGTACATAAAGACATTTGACAATAAAATAAATATATGATTAATTCGACAATTTTCTAATTTTGCGTCTCTACAACGAACAATTGATTGAAATAAAACACATCAACTCAAATGCGTTTTGATGAATATGTCACCTTTGTATTGAACCTTTTAATTTAAATTACTTATATTGAATTCATTTTGAAGTTATTGTTGATCTCCATGAGACTATTGACATAAATTTTTATCATTCGCATATGTAAGATAGTGTAGAGAAATAACAGACAGTATTGTCTAACAAAAACAATAAATATAATGAAGCCCAGAGTAGATCCTCAGGAACGCACACAATACATTGAACATTACAATTAGAACACCCCACCCCCCACACCACCAACAAAAAAAAAAGACAACTTGTTGAGATTTTTGCTGTTGATCATTTGTTGATCATTTAGGCCTAACAGGTGACAGTACCCTAAATATACACGCCTTTAGTCGGACTATTTGACTGATTATCCACGCTGATGATAAAAAAAAAGTAGAATGAAACCCGTGATGCTTCAATGTCAATACAGACTTTTGACATACTCATCATTTCTGATAGTTACTTGATAATTTTCCTCATTTTCTTCTCACCGCCCTATTATTATTATTATTATTATTATTGACATTACTTTTGGTTTTTTTTTCTGATGTGCATTTAAAAAAAAAATAATATATGCAATTTCATATTTTTCTAATTTTTGTTCTTTTTTATTATCTAATTTAATGTAGTTAGATTAAGAGGTGTTTTTAGAGCCTCAATTTTGTATACTTTTCTCCCAATTTCTTTCATTCCATTTAATCGGTGATCTTGTTTCTGTATACTTTAATCTATGTTGGTCTCTCTTTTCTTACAAACCCAATTGGGTTTCTTGAGGGTTCCTTTTCGTCATTTTCTATTTTTCTGTACTTTCTTATGCCATTTTTAATTTGATGAAGGAATAAAAGATTTTTGTATTGTTAGCAAAGAGGATCTTTGTTATTACCATGTTGTAATACACAGCTGCCTAATAATACAAGTGTATTGTAGAGCAACCTCTACTGTTACACTAAGCGTAAAAAATCCAATAAACCTAATTAATATTAATTGACTGATATTTGCTTGATTTGAAACGTATCATGAATGGAACTTTACTTCAAAGGCAGATCGACTAATTCATTCTCTATTATTAAATAATATTGTATGGCTATAGAAAAAGAAGAAGATTGAAATTAGCAATTGCGTTTTTATCTTTGAAGAACATTCGATCCTGCAATTAAAGAGCTAATTATTAAGCTTCAGCCTAGAGAAAATTGGATTTAGAAGACGATAACCTTAGCGCATATTAGTGTGGGTCGGCCGGCGCTGTTTGTTTTATACATAATATATTATCACATGAACTTGAATTAGTGTATTGAAACATTGTCTGAGATTGAAGTGTAATAAGCCCTCTAGTGTATGAAAATACGAAATAATAATTGTCTTTTTTATAAGACAGTCGTCTTGTACTTTACGTTTCTTACTATTACCATAAAGGGCATGGCTAGGCTTTACCTAACTCTAAACTCAATTTAGCATGTACTTTAGAAAAATGTGAGGGGTCTGTTGTGCCAGATTCTTTAGTTCCAACACAGGCCTAACTAGAGAAATTATAATAAAAATGATCGAGATTTTAATAATAATCACCTTTTTGGTCAGTACAAACCGATTCACACCTCCCTGGGTAAAACCATACGAATTTTCATAGGCCATGGGCTCTGGTGTTCTAAGCCATAGGACTACATGTGGTATAGTAGTAGTGCCGTCTGCTTCCAGCTATATATTTTTAAGCTCGTGGATTAAAGTAGGCCTAAAATATTACCATTTCATTTTATAAGTTGCATTGTCTTCTTGCGTCCATTGTTAGGCCTATTATTATTTTAGCTGTATATATTGATAATTTTGTTATTATTTTAATTATGGTGTTAGGGAAATTTTAGATTCAAAACGTTGGAATTCTTTTGTTGCGTCACTTCCGGTAGGTAAGATAACCATTTGTTATGTCTTAATGATGATTGTCGTTTCCATTTATTTAAATTCTTTCTCTTTCGTTTGTCTTCTACAGTAATTACAGACAAAAGTGTTTTTCATTAAGAAAAAACAGTGACCATCTATCCCCCACTCAATATCAAACAAGAGAGAATATTTAAATATATTTTCGTAAGAAATGTTACTGTCATCTTTATTTTATTTTAATAATGTTTGAATTCAGGTCTGGGATGAAGGTCTGGCGATGTTAGCGAAAGAGTGGTCAGAAGAGTGCATTTGGGATCATGGATTTCCTAAGTCAAACCTAACGTCGTGGACAAGTTATGGACAAAATCTGTGGCTAGGAACCGGTTCGGCAGATAATAAACCTAACGGCGTCGGCGCTACGCAAGCCTGGTACAACGAAGTCAGCAAGTACACCTATGATACCAGGGCTTGTACGGGTGTGTGTGGGCACTACACACAGGTAAGGGGAAACTATTAATCAAGACTGAGGTGATAAGCTCAACTTTAATCATTCATCTGTTCAACAGAAATTTAAGTTCAAAATTAATGGGTTCAAAATTAATGGCTGTAAGATCTTCTGTAATTATAGCTCCTTAACATTTGTTTTGTTGAGCACTCTATTGAGATAGTACCATTGCTGATTTGCATTTAATTTGTCCCACTACTATATGTAGTTTGAGCACTCTTGGCATGGGTATTATACGCGCTTTTAAACGGACTTGTTACAACCTTGCTTGTTTTATAGCTAAGGTTCAAACTCAAATTTGTCTGAGCTGGACATGGATAAACGGTAATAATACTGATGATGATAATGATTTTGATGATGGTGGTGGCGATTCTAATGTCGAGGATAATGATGAAGATGATAATATATTATTATCATTTATTTATTTATATATTAAAATATAGATGCGAAAGATAAAAACAAAAATAAGGAAGATGAATATAATTATAGAGAATTAAAAAACATAATGTTGATGCTTAAAAATGTTAAAAAATTAATTTTGATAAATATACAGATGCTAGGGGCTTGTCCAATGACAGAATAATAATTATATTACATACGGTAATGGTTTCCTTAATTGATTTCATTTTTCGTCCACATTCGTTTATAAAGTTTGTGTGGGGAGATATGATGATGGTGGTGATGGTTCTAATGCCGAGGATAATGATGATGATGACAATATAATAATGATAAAGATGATAATATATTATTATCATTTATTTATTTATATATTAAAATATAGATGCGAAAGATAAAAACAAAAATAAGGAAGATGAATATAATTATAGAGAATTAAAAAACATAATGTTGATGCTTAAAAATGTTAAAAAATTAATTTTAATAAATATACAGATGCTAGGGGCTTGTCCAATGACAGAATAATAATTCTATTACATACGGTAATGGTTTCCTTAATTGATTTCATTTTTCGTCCACATTCGTTTATAAAGTTTGTGTGGGGAGATATGATGATGGTGGTGATGGTTCTAATGCCGAGGATAATGATGATGATGACAATATAATATTATAATATATTATTATTATTATTATTATTATTATTATTATTATTATTATTATTATTATTATTATTATTATTATTATTATTATTTATTTGTTTATTACGATATAGATGCGGAAGATAAGGATAAAAATAAATAACATGGAGATAAGATTAGATTTAAAAAATATAATGTTGATGATTAAAAATATTAAAAAATAATCTTAATAAATGTACAGATGCTGGGGGCTTGTCCAAAGACAGAATATTAATTATATTAAATAATGGTTTCCTTAATTGATTCCATTTTTCGTCCACATTCGTTTATAAAGGTTGTGTGGGCAGATTCATATGCGGTGGGATGTGGTTTAGCGTTTTGTGAAACTACCAATGACGGTCATAAAAACTCCTGGATAATAACGTGCAATTATGGACCCCCGTAAGTACGATACGATATTGCCCTCTTATTTGATAAATTCTGTAAATCGTACGCTTGTCGGGCATGGAAATTAAGAAGTGCACTTTTATTGGAGAAAAATTAGCAATGTTCTGAGAGGTACGCTTGACCATTTCACCACTCTTTTAAATTGTACTGTTCTTCCTTTGCTGTTGCATTTCTGATTGACTGCGTATGATTTGATGTATTCATTTTGTATTTTATTTACTTTCGCTGCTTACATGTGTATATATATATATATATATATTTACAGTTTGCGCGTATGTATGTTTATGTATGTATATGGGTATGTTATTTTATTATTATTATTATTATTATTATTAGGGATTCTTTTT
>NW_022720123.1:689508-710369 GCF_011630105.1 Anneissia japonica | reverse complement strand
TCATTTACTTTTACTTTTGATTTGTCATGTTTTGATTTTGTTTGTTTTCTTATATTTTCCTTGGACGCACCGTTTTCTACGTGTGCCACTGTTGTAAAAGTGTAGCTTCCAAATAAAGAATATATATAAAGAAAGTGCTAAATAAAGCTTGGTTAACACAAGCAATTTTAAATTTGACACAAAGACAACAAAGCTTAAGCGCAGTTGTATTCGTCTTCACAGAGGCCCAACGCCTAGCTGCACCGTACTAAGCTCGGGTGGATAACTTAAACTAGCGCACGCCCACAATTAAATTATTTGATTAAAACGGTCATTTTTTAACTGATGTTAATACGCTTCCGTTAGTCTTATATTTTACAAGATCGAATAAATTGAGGTAGTACTTGAGGATTTGCATTTATGTATATTATTTCTAGGACTGAGTTTGTAATTTACGTCCATGACAACATAACAAAGGGGCTGAAAATCAATAATTTATAAATTAGGATGTTGTAAACCTTCTGAAAACGATAAAGAATAACAGAAAAAACAAGGTGTGACGTATTATCGATTTTAAAGTCTGCGAAATTTCAGTTGTCTTTTTCAGTTGAAGACGACGCGACTACGCTACAGATTGTTAAATTTTTGGTTCAAATTGGATTAGAGCAATCTCTTAACGCGTTTGCGCAAACGCGAACATTATTACGTATTTTTTTTGCTTGCGTACGCCATGATATATAAATGAAAAACAGACAAATCTTAACTTTGAGTATTATTTTAATAGAAAACTCAATTGCTCTGAACCTTACAAAAGGGCATAGATAGAGGTCTTTACTGATTTGTATGGAAACATTACTTAACTTATGGGATGCCACTGAAAGTGGGCCATCAAGAAATTGCACATGAGGGAGGGAGGGAGGGACATTGTGTAGCATACAACACATCAAAAGATGCAAAAGACAGTATCAAGATATATTGCAGCAATAGAAACAATGGAACTTCTAAAACTACAAACATATTTAAAAAAAACACACACACACAAATGGCAAGGCATATTTTAGGATGAATAGGCCTATGTAAAAAAGGCAAAAAATAGGCCAACATAATATAGCAATTCAAAGAGGTTGAAGTGCACATGAAAGTAACATGGTAGGCCTATATTTATAGGCTTAAAATATATTTTATCTTGTTGTGGTTGTGTAAAGCATGACTAGAGATACTCCCCGCAGAGAAAGTTGCACAAAATGTGCTGGTTTGCCAACTAGGTATCCAATGACCAGGCGCATTAATTGTATAGGAATTTCGGAATTTGAAAGGCGCCATATGAATTTGTATTCATATAAAAATTTTTAGTATTAAAAAAAAGTTTTATTATTTAATACTATTTAGTATTGAGTAATGTGAACCAACTGTTGTGCTAAGTGAAAGTCGGTCATATTATGGAGTTTTCGCCGCACGACCTTAATGTTAACGGTTGACGTCATAATTTATTCATCTTGCGTTGCGGAGTACGTTATTTTCAGGATTTTACGTGCTCGACGGACGTTAGTTACGGGTTTGCGCATGCGTATTTAGATTTGTTTACAAAACTTGGCGGAGTTCGCGTTGCATGCTGAGTATACTAACGTTAAAGTTAAGGTTAACGTCCTACGGCGACAACTACCTAATAAATAATATAAACACTTACACTTTTTGTAGTGGGAATTACAACAGACATCCATACCTTAGCGGACCAAACTGTACTCAGTGTTCCTCTGGTTCCGGGCAGTGCTATAACAACTTATGCCGTACGTATACTCTACATTTGTATCTTTCGAAGGAGGAATAATCCGAATATCTAATAGTATTCTGTTGTAATATTTTTCTTCTTCGTAGAAAGTGTTTAGAAACACTCTGGTGGAAAGGCTTGGAAAATCTAGGGCCTTAAGCATAATTTTCATTCTACTAAACAAGTGATTTTTTCTTTTTTGTCAAAATTGAAACACGCATTTCATAAACGTATAAAATCAATATTTTTCCCCTCCGCTTTTGATTTATATGTTTGTTGCATAATATAAGTATATGATGTGATGTAATACAATATCCATTTTGATGCTGTTTCTTTTAATTACCGTTTTAAGTCAAATTGTTAATATTTTTATCCTCTCCTTTGAAGTAAGTTTGTATCCGTTTTTAATATCAATAGTTTTATGATCGCTCTCCTACTAACACATGCGCCTTACTCACAAAATGAGTCGTATAATTAGAAAATAAAAAACTGAGTTTATATTATATATGGGTAGATCACATTATAAGCTATAATTTGGTATTTGAATGGCTTCCCTGATCAGTAGATCCAGAGATGTGAGCATCTGAAGTTTAGTTGTATGAGAACCACGTTTTTAAAAAATCACCATCAAAGATAAACTAACCTGTACAAATAATAGGCATAGAAGTATCAAATTATTTGAAAACATTAAAATCTAAATTTTGTAAAAATTTTGACTTTGACGTACTTTGGTGAATATCTCAATATGATTTCACTAACGATGCGTCTCATTTCAATTCCTGCCTCGTTCCATCATTTTTAATCCAAGTTATCTCCTTTGCGGTAGCGACATCGCTGTATAAATTATTATGTATTGTAGGCATATATTAATGTGTTTGTGATGAATATAATATAATGATTTATGACATGATAATCGTTATCACTGTACTTGTATTCTTAACAGGTTTGTGCGAAGATCACAATGAAGAGTGTAGTAAGTGTCTTTCGTAAACCTTTAGGAATACAGTTGCTAAATAGAGCTTTCAATTTAGATGTCTGCATAACGGAATATACCTTTCCGGAGTGTCAATCAAACTTAACAACTTACCAATCAGAACAGCGCTAGGATTGCGCGTGCGTCTTACAAACACCCGTGTTGTCCCACAGACGCACGTGTTCGCGTATGTTTTAACCATAAAGCTATTAGTTTTAACACTGCCGTCTTGTGGGACCTTAGCAATCAGCAGACGGTGTTGCGTCGTTTAGCGCTCCCAGGGAGCGGAATTGCATTCGCTGTACGATGCAGTGAGTGTCCGGCGTTTAGACTTACTGTCGTCTCGAATCGAAAGCTCACTTTTAGCGTTACTCTTCTTTTCAATTATTTATCTTACGAAAAATTTAATTCAGTTTTTATATCATTCAGAGAAATGAGTTTCTGACTGTTGTGGCAGTCTTCAGCGAGCTTCAGTTGAGGTCAAATAGAAACAATAAACGACACTAGTATTTAAACGCCTGACTGCAAAGCAGAGCTTTTAGTAGAATTTTTAAACATCTTAAATTTTAGGAAAATTTTTCCAGCAGTCTTCTTTTGGTAACGATATATCTTCGTAAAAAGGCGCCAGTCTGGTTTCCTTAAAATCGCTACACTGTCGCTACAGCGTTTTCAGTACAATCGCTGTACTGCGTAGCTGTCCCTGACGCAATCGGGAAGGCTCATCGATTCGACCGACCAATCAACATCGCCGAAAGCTGTCGGCGACAGGGTATAGCGATTTTATGGAAACCAATCTTAATAGACCTACATTGTGCTTGTTACTGTATTTATTTTTCCAGTTTGCAACCAGCAATGTCGAAATTGTGGAACTTTGAATACTACGTCATGTCGCTGTGACTGCCAGCCAGGTTTCATATTGGACGATTGTTCAGGTAATTTCGCAACCTTACGGTTCGAGATATCGCAACCTTACGAAAACGATAACGAATACGAATACGTCATCATCATTATCGTCATTTGTGCTTACAACATTCTTGACAATACATATACTAGCTGATTTTGATCGTTTACTCATAAAGGTATTTTTCTACGTTGTGACAGATATGCTACTGTAGGGGATGGATTGACTACACATTTGATGACGTAACTGTATTCGTTATCGTTTTCGTAAACGTGTGAAACCTTCCTAATACCTCACTAAAACAACAATAATGCAGCGTTTATGATAAAATAAAACAACCAAGCACTTCTGATGTACCGTAGACTTCTTAAAAAAATATACACATCAAAGGAATGTTTATTTCAAAACATTACTATTGTAATTGTTCATTGTTTTAAGAGTTGTTTCATGTTGCAACTCTAGTTAAAGTAAAACCCGAATTGACAATAAGGGGCTTTCGATTGCACAACGACGGTAGGACGTAGAACGTAATGACGTCACTAAAAGTCATCTGCGCATGCAAGAACGTTATGGTCACTCGTCGAGTAGACTCTGGAACGCAATTTGGCCAAATATACGTATGCAGAGAACATAGGACGCCAGGACGGTCACGAATGAATGATTCCGTTCTAGCGTCACGTCGTCGCACAAATCGATAGCTCCCTATTATCTGTTCATACTACATGTCATAGTGGTTGACTAACTGGATAGGAACATGCTTGAATGAGAGTTTAAATGACCAGTGTTACAACAGGATCCTGTAGTACTAGGATGGAGGATAAAACAAATAATTTTTACCCTGGATAATTTGTCTATAACGAACTGACGAAACTGCTTATTTATATTCCTACTACCAGACTATGTATCAACTTCTTGGCAACAGAGGATTTTCCAAATAACAACAATTTTTATAGACAGTTTCATGACTTTTGTGTTATCTATTAGTAATATTAAGGGGGGAGTTTATTCGAGGAAGGCGTTTTTTCGAGGATGGCGTTTAATTTTTTTTTGTTGTGCAAAATAGATAATCGTATAATGATATTCAAATAAACACCCCTTATTTTCACTGTGAATGTGGAACTACCATAAACGCATAATTACCATCAAAATGTGTTATTGTGTTAACATAGCCTAAAGATTATTGATCCTAACTTAACCAGGTTAGAATAAAATGTAATTCTACTGAAGTAGAATATTAATAGAATGTGTTGAGAATGATGTTGCTTCCATTACTTTTATTTAGTCATTTGGGGGAGGCGTTTATATTTTAATGAGGCTTTGGAGGGGACGTTTATTCAAAGCGGAGCGTTTATTCGAATAAATACCGTATAAATTGTTTTATATCTGACCATGAGTTGTTGAAATAAATAAAAATTATCCAAAAGTGCCTCTTTAATGTTTAGTATAATTATTTTATGTACACTGTAAAAGCAGTATGAAGGGTTTAAATGCTAAACTCCACGCAATTTTGTCCTGTCTTTGGTGACACGTGTATTGTAGTAGGCCTAATCGTCGCACTTTGAAATACCTGTCGCACCTTGTAACCTTGTACCTTGTAACAAACTTGTCTCACTTTGTAATAACATGTCGCACTTTATAATAAATGCTGTTGCACTTTGTAACAACGGAGCTGTCGCACTTTGTAATAAACTGAGCTGTCACATTTTGTAATAAAGCCTGTCTCACCTTGTAATAACTTGTTTCATTCTATACTTTCATGGTTTTTCAATTGATAAAAGTATAGAATGATAAAACAAATTATTACAAAGTGAGACGGGCTTTATTACAAAGTGTTTCCTTCTATACTTTTATGGTTTTTTGATTGATACAAATTAATTTGTAGAAATATAATTTGGGGTGCGGTGAGCCGTTGGGCGAGTATCTATTGGAAAGGAGGTGTGGTGGGGAATGTGGTGGTTGGAGTGGTGCTGGAGGAGGGGGAAATTTCTGTTACAATATTTTGTTGTTTTAAAATTTTTTTTTTGCTGCGGGTGGGTGCGTGCGTGCTTGATAGCATGACAAGTCAAATGTCCGATAGTTGAGGTGTGGTGAGTGAAAGGGCGAACAGATAATACGGGAGGTCCAGAAGGACCCCACTGGAAATAATAAGTCTTCTTCTAGACTTTCGTGGGCTATCCTCGGTGTTCACACCGAATAAATCTAATCAAATCCAATTTAGTATTTAAAGTAAAACTGATGATATGCCTACACATATACGACTTAGGTTCTACTTTTCTAATTTGTTTTTTTAGTTAAACCAATGCAATTTGTCGAATTAATGCCACGATTGACCTTTGACCTTGTAGTATCACGCACACCTACAGCAAACAAATTCCACAGAAGCTTCTTTAAATCCGTATAAAAATCAAAGAATATTTATTTCATTTCAACAGACCAACAGCGAATCATCGCCACTAACAGGCTGGTAAAATATATAAAATTTAAATATATCAAATATATAGACGAAAGAGTACAAAAATCTCATCTATTCAAATGATTAATAATAATAGAACGAAATATAGACAAACTATTGTGAAAAATGTCAATATTAGAGGCTAAAATAAGAGAATTATATTGAAGAGAAAGTCTAGAAATAAAACTACGTTTACAGACATCAACTCTACAAAAGGGGACATTAAAGGTAGGGCAGGAACGAAGGCTTCTAGAATTAACATGCAAACCAAACAGATGTACAAAATCACAACTAAAGTACGAGTTAACAACTGTATAGAAAAAAACCATATCGTGAAATAAAAATCTATTCCTAGGACACATTAATTTACAAGGGCGATTAAAACATTTTTCAAAAAACCTAATAAACTTAAGATGCATCCTATCGATGCAAATTAACTGAGATTCGGATGCAGAACTAAAATAACACAGCAATATTTAAAATGAGAAGTAACTAAATAACGATATAAGGCAATAATGGCACCAGGGCTATTTATTTCTCTGCAATGTCTCCAAATGAACCCAAGCATTCTGTTTCCCTTACGAATAAGATGATCAATATGTTTACAAAATGTAAGCTTACAGTCGATGAAGACACCCAGATCGCTATGAACAGAAACTTTTTCTATAACAATATCCCCAATTTTATAAGGAAAATATAAAGGTTTTAATTTAAGAGAAACAGACATTGATTTACATTTGGAGACATTGAGAGAAAGACCCCAGTGCCGACTCCATGCAACAACAGCATCAAGATCTTCCTGAAGAACCCTGGCACCACCCTCGGTCCCGACAATGCGATACAGCTTCAGATCATCAGCGTATATAAGGCAATGTGAGTTATTGACAAAATAAGGAAGATCATTAATGAATAAATTAAAAAACAAAGGACCAAGGACAGACCCTTGGGGGACGCCAGATGGATAGGGGTTTGGATTTAGAACAAAAACTGTCAATAACCACACGTTGACTGCGATTATAGAAATAATCAGAAATTAAGCTAAGAAGGGGACCGGTGATACCAAATTTTTGAATTTTAAAAATAAGTTGAGAATGGGAAATGCAGTTAAAAGCTTTGGAAAAATTTGTGAATATAATGTCACATTGTAATTTAGAGTTGATTGCATTAAGTGCGGTGGGTAAAAACTAGCAAGATTAGTTTGAATTGACCTACCTGGAATAAACCCGTGTTGAAATGAACTTAAAACAGGAGAACATTAAACATGATGATGTTCTTGATGAAACTTTTAAAGCTTTTAAAAATTTTTAATTATGTGCAATTCTGTAGGGCCTATCTGTATTTTTTATGTCAGCTTTATTTGTATATCCTATTTTTATATCTATTTTAAATTTTAAATATTAATGATTTTAAATGTAATTTTTTAATGTGCAATCTTGGACCCCATTGGAAATGGGCTGGACTCCGACCTATTGGGCGTTCCTGGTGCTCAATAAGACTTTCCTTGTTTGCGCATGTTGAGCATCGAATAAATCCAATCAATCAACCAACCAATCATTGTCAAAAAAAATAATAACTAAACACATTTAATTATAAGTAAATCAAGATCCTAAGCACATTAAAGTATGTCTGAATACGTTTAGCTTTTACACGTGTCTTCAAAGGCAGGACAAAATTGCGTAGAACTTTGCGTATTAATCCTCCACGCTGTTTTTTACAGTAGACTTGCTTATATTTAACAGCTGAATGCGAAGACAGAAGTAGCTATTGTAATGCTGGCTGGTATCGTGGGCAGTGTAGTGGATACAGTTACGTTCGGGAAGGATGCCCACTCATGTGCGACGAATGCTGTAAGTTACTATTCAAAATACAACATAAGAACATTTTGAATTTATTTTTAAAAAGCTCCAAAAAGGAGAAAGCACGGTACATAATGATAAAATAATAAACTCTCAAACAATCGGTACCGAACAGCAAAAACGAAAAATGACGAGAATATTATTACCTCTAATAAGCTGTATTTTCACGTATTGAGTGGATTCATTACCATTTGTAGATATAATTGTGCTTTTTTTAAACCATAATTCAATTTGCTAGTTTATATCAGAAAGGCTCAATACATCATTGTAACTGACACATTGTTTTTGTATGTTTACCTTTTAAAGCACCTGCGCCCGCCGACTTCGAATGTGGTACGTGACGCTTATTACATGTTACAGTTGCACTTACGAACTCGTTATAGACCCAGTAATAGTAATTATACTATATAGCAGAGGAAAAATGATCGCCATAAGCCTCTGTTAAAGGGACTAACAATAACAACAACAATAATAATAATAAATAATATTAATAACAATAATAATAATAGATGATGATGATGATGATGAAAATGATGATGAAGATGACGACGATGATGATGAAAATGATGATGAAGATGATGATGATGATGATGATGATGATGATGGGGAGGAGGAGGAGGAGGAGGAGGTGATGATAAATATGATGAATATGAAAAAGTTGATGATTTTTTTATGAACATAATAAGAAAATATGATGAATGTTTTAGGAATTATAATCCAGAAATGAATGAATGAATGATAATGATGACCATGATGATGGTGATGACGATGACGATAACGATGATATATTATTGTTATTATTACATTTTGCAGATGATGTTGTTAAAGACCCAACAACAACACTTGGAGGTAACTTACGCGCATTGTATACGTATTGCCGTTGTCTGTAGTTATAGTAACAACATTATACTTGGTCAAATGCTGTAGACTTACTGGCAATGCTGTAGGCTAAATGTTAAAACATAAAAACAAATGTTCCTAGTTTTTTTATGGTTTGACATTTAGTACGCGTGCGCATTGCATATGCCTTTGTATCACCATTGTCTGTAATTATCGTAACATTATATGCTACTTGATCTAATTCTAATTCTGTAGACCTACTGGCAATGCTGTAGATTTAATGTTTAACCATTAAAAATGTTCCTGGTTTTTATGGTTTGACATTATTTTAAGCATTTTATGACTAACAACACCACCTGGAGGTAACCTACGCCCATTTTATATAAATAATTTTTTTTGAGGAACGATATTATTTTATGTATTTTATAAAAATTGCTGTCTCTGGCGGAATTTCAACCTGCAACCTCTCGCTATTATTACATTTTACAGATAACAATGTTGAAGGAAATAACCCAACAACACCACCTGCAGGTAACCTACGCCCATTTTATATAAATAATTTTTTTTGAGGAACGATATTATTTTATGTTTTTTTTGTTTTTGTTTTTTTTTTTCTTTTTTTTTATTCTATCTCTGGCGGAATTTCAACCTGCAACCTCTCGCAATTATTACATTTTACAGATAACATTGTTGAAGGAAATAACCCAACAACACCACCTGGAGGTAACCTACGCCCATTTTATATAAATAATTTTTTTGAGGAACGATAAAAATACATTTATGTCACAAAAAAGCCACACCCTGTTACAAAGAGGTTTACTGGTATATGTTGTATTTAATCAATGAGATATATTTCTCGGGGTCAGTAGTGTGTTTTGACTCATGCTGTTTTACTCGTATGTTTATTACAACAATCGATACGTTTGTTTTCAATAAAATGTGATTATAAGCTGACCCCTTTTTACATTACCGTATTATACATTGGTAGGGGTGGAGAATTGTGGACCTTTAAGCACATTTGCATAAATTAAAAAATAATGGAGTAAGTTATACACCTGAAAGTTTTATCTTTATTATTGGTATTTAATTACATGCATGATTCCAGGTTATCAGATTATTATTCAATTAGCTAACGAGCGTTAATGACACCGGGTTCATGTGTCCACGAATACTACTGGTGTAAGACAGTACTTTTTCTTGATGTATTGTGATATAAAAACAATTTGGTACGTTATAACATTTCACATTAATAAGTATACTTATAGACTTCTGACAGACTTTAAAACAATATACGAAAACATAATTAACTATTAAATTTAATGAACACTTGCTTGCTTTACCATATTGCCACCGACACCATGAAGTGACAAAAACCTAAATATTTACAATTTTCAAATTAGTTAGTTAATTAGACTAATCTCCCCTCTTCTACAAGCATGATCGCCCTTTGCATGGTTTCACTGGCCCACAAGGTTCAATTCGTCATTAGCTTATTACACAGTACTTCTGCAGAATCTGTAAAAATAAAAAAAGATAGGGCCTAATATAAGTATAATAATTATTTTAATAGTAATAATAAGCAATAAATATAATAATACAATAACCAGCCTAGCATTTTAGTTCTTGTTTTTGTGATAGGCCTAATACTGGAGGAAATTTGATCACACTGACTTTAGTATCAACGACATTTATTATATTCATGATGACCCCACGTGGCCTTATTAATTTTATTAAAATATGCACATAAACTATTGCTAATTAACATTTATGCAATTATCTAGGCATGTAGACCTAATAATATTAACTTACTTAATTATTATGATGTGAAATTGAACTAATCAAAAGAGGCGAACTTGGATGACAGTCGCTTGATTCACTCCAAAATTATTATAGTGTGTCACATTATCGCTGTGTTCTAAATATGCAGAGTGCAGGTGGCAGAGTGCAAAGCACTTGATGGTGATTTAAAACGGCAATGCTTAATAAGATTAAACAATGTCTTCTTAATTGCGATGTACATAATATGTACAGTATGTAGTCAAAGCGGATGGTTGAAAGATTTCAAAATACAAAATATATTTAATGATAACAGGAGCTGGTTCGAACGAGCGAAACTTAAAAAGTTCTTAACCAATTATAGACAATATAAAGGCGAACTAAAATTGGTGTAGTACTTATTCGATAGGACCAACTTTAAGGGAACTAACCAAAAATTTAAAGCTCGTACAAACTGCCTGTAAATGTTAACAATACAGGCCTTTGTCTCATTTGTGAAGGAAACCATAAAGAAACAGTAGATCGCTTTCTCTTTGAATGTTCTAAATTAAAACTAATCAGATTCCAATTTTCTGAATTGGAAAGAGATCTACGTAACCATGACTTATACATTGGGCGTATTCGACTAGTTCATTTCGTTGACTACGTTTTTTCGTTGAGTATTATTTTTATTCGACTGGTTCGTAAAATAGACGTTGTCAACGAAAATTAACGTAAGCCAGAGTGCGTTAATCAGCGTTAAGTTATCCACGTGACCAAAACAAACATGGCCGATTGGGGAGTTTAGAAATATTTGTGTTAGTGTAATTTAGATTAATTTTCAGAAAATAAAAATTATAATATTCACCCAAATGAAGTAAAAAAATAATTGTAGGATACAAAAACTGGATGAATTTTTTTTTTTTTTTTTTTTTACAAAAAACCCATACGTCCACAATCTGAAGCAATCTTGATTACGCAGCGTGTATCGCGGTGACTATGCAACCATTGTGTTTTGTCGAGTATTTACAAGTTTTCTATTCGAATGGTCATCTTCGCTAAGCAGGATTTTACTGCTGCGCAGGTGGGTGTGGATTAACGTAGAATGACCAGTCGAATACGGCCACTGGACTAACTCCCTGCATGGAATTTGAGATCAAATATCTATAAGAACATTATTACCTAAGTACCACCGATATTTGCTTATTGTTATTATTATTATTATTATTATTATTATTATTATTATTATTATTATTATTATTATTAATGTCATTACAGCATTATTATTATTATTAATTTTTTATTTATTTATTTTTTTTTTATTATTATTTTTTTTTAAATTATTATTTTTAATGAATTTGTATGATGGAGCGTTGTCATTTTTCTTTATTTACCGAACCTTTAGTTCTGTAATGATTTTCGTAATTATTTTCTTTTCAATTTTCTGTTGATTTTTTTTTCTTTTGGATGCATCATCATTTTGGATGTGTGTAACTGTAATATCCAAATAAAAAACTAAAAACTAAAACACAAGGTCTGTAGAATCGATTTATTGTGGGTGGTCTCCAATTAAATACAGTCCACAATTCCCCACCCTTCCTTTAATGTGTACATTTTCGTAATTTAATAAATGATATTTCCATCTTATATGATGCGTTCTTTGTATTTTGTCTTGGTGGTCGCTGTGTGCTTGTTTGTGACATTAATGTAATTTTTGAATAAATGTTGCTAGTTAGATTTGAACCATTAAAAAATGTTCCTAGTTTTTATAATTTGACATTTAGTTTGAAACCGGGCATCCACTGCGCCCGAGTGTGGTCGGCCAACGCGATTCTATGGAGAACGCAACGCCACGACGCGTTTTTAATGACGGTAGTTCAGACTGCCCACTGACAATCAACAGACGATGTCACGTGTCGTCAAGTGTACAGGAAGCAGAGTTTGAGTCGTCGTATGACGCAGTGAGTGCCCGGCTTACGCTCACCGATGGTCGAACGACGCACTGAGTGATCAACAATGTAGCTACGACTTAAACGTGATTTGTTGCCTCTATGGCTACTTATGTGGTCCAATGACTTGTAAACATTATCTGTTTTTATAAAGGTAAAATAAGTATGTATAATTTATACCTCTTATGTAGGAGGGAACCAGTGTACAGAGAAGGAATGCCAAAATGACGGGACATTTGACACCAGTACATGCAAATGCGCATGCCCGAGTGGATACCAAGGGGCTACCTGTGAAGGTAAATAGGCGTAACCATCTTCATTCATAAACTAACCACATATGTGTATCATGTACATTTCAATATAACTTTCCCAGACAGTATTTGTAATTATCATTGGTTGTGTTGTTGTTTATGTTTTATGTGAAATTAAATTAAATGAATTACAGATGTTTTCATTAGGAGGGATATTGCAAGATGCCTTAGCGCGCATTAATATAGCGAGACTAAACTTTATTAACATTGTTAAAACACCTTGTCGGTATACAGGAAAACATTTGTACCGTATAGATTGCAAACACACACACACACCAAAATATTGTGTATTATGTTACAGAAAGTAAAGAACAAGTGAGGAACGGTGTAGAAATCACCATGTCCACCTCCATTACTGCGGTGAGTTACATAAAATTGGTTATTACCACGTCTAGAAATACATATTTTCATTTGGATGTTCTATACGAAAATAAAAGAAATAAGAGAAGTTTTCACACTAGCACGATTCGATAAAGGTTTATCGTGGTATACGATAGAAAGATAATTTCACAAATCAAATCAAATGCCGTCATAATCATGGAAAAACGATAAAATCGTTTTTACTACTACGAATTTATCGTTTTTCCATGATTATGACGCCATTTGATTTGATTTGTGAAAATGTGTTCTTATCGTATACATGATAAATCGTTATAGAATCGTGCTAGTTTGAAAACTTCTTTTATTTATTTTATTTTCTATATGAACAATTGCGTTTTAGCTTTTAATCGTTGATTGTTATCGTCATAGTGTAAACATGCCTGTCTGACTTGTAATTATGAGGTAAAAAGAAATTCTTGATATCAATGCTTTGTTTGTTTGTTTGTTTGTTTATTTTTTATTGCCCTCATTATTATAATAGTAAAACAAAAACTACATAAAAACACACAAAATGAGAACAAGAGATAACCCTATAAGCGCTATGAGCTGGTCCAATGGAAACCCGATTATTCTAGAATTATTTCCACTTGTCATAATGATATTATTTAAATTCACTCGTCACAGTGGGAACGTATAGTATCATCGTTACTCCAGTCTGTAGCAAGTATCGTTAACAAATTTTGCAACAGTGCCGCCGAGTATGGTCGTTGCTGCCCAAACAGTGGAAACAGATTGAGGTACGTGTGTAAAGTTTTCTTTTTTTATAATAAAATTCATTTATTTTTTTCTCGTACACTGACTAATTACGGAATCGTTTTGATGCTCTATAACTTAAGCCTCTTTGTAAGGCTAAGAGACGTGTTATTAGTTGTGAGAATAATTATAGAATTTGCATTTTTACATCCAAGATACAGACAAATTTGTAAAACGAGTGTTGATATATGAATGTATGCCTACAGTATGTATGTATGTGCTGTCTCTTATACACATCTAGATGTGTATAAGAGACAGATATATATATGTATCTATATTTATATACACAATATATATATACTGTATAATATATACACAATATATATTATATATATATATATATATATATATATATGTATATATATAATTGTACATACTATTGTATATATGGTGGCGTCTCAATAGATAAAATAAAATATATATAACGTGTACTTGTTATATTTCTCTTAAATGTATACCGTACATAGAGAGGGTGATCTCAACTACGTCGGCACAGATGATATTTTTACTGGGGATGGATATCCAAAAAGTATTGATTCGTCGACGTGCGTCACTTTGATTTTCGTTCGACCGCAAAGAAATAACGCACTCTGTGAAGCAGGAACGGCCAAACGCAAGCGACGTGATATCAACCAATTGATACAACATCGAATGAAGAGGGATACCCAAGGTACATTTATTTGATTACGATTTTCTTTCTTTTTTTAAGTCTGTCTATTCTCGTGTGGGGTAGAGGTCTTAATTATAAAGTTCACTTGTCTGATACAACCGATGATGATAAGAGCGAGTGATGCATTTTAGATCGTAATGATATTGATGATGTTGATGGTAATAATGGTAATATTGATGACGTTGAGGAGGGGTATAATTTATCATATCATATCTTGTCGTATATTGTTTTGTCTTCCTGCCAATTTTCAGGTTGTGCAGTGGTTCCGTACGCTCCCGTTCCACCCTCAATATGTAAACATCTACTATTTAAAAACAGCTGACAATGTACTAAATATAAAATTTGCTGTTTTTCTGTAATAATGTAATAATACAAATGTTCAATAAGTAAATAAGAATGATAGTGAGTATGTTGATTATAGCAATGATGATAATGGTAAATGTAGAAATTCTAAAAAATAACATATCGTTATTATGAATGATAACAAATATTTGCTATTACGTAATTGTACAGTGTACCTTGATCAGGAGGCCCTCTACACTGCTATTGTAAATAACAAGGAAGATATTCAAACAGCAACCGGAGTCCAAATTGCCGGAGTAAAGAGGGGCGAGGTATTAGTCGAAGAACAAGAAGACAAAGATGGTGGAGGAATGTCCGATGGGGCCATAGCTGGAATAATCATTGGGGTTATTGCTGTCACTGCTTTAGTTTTGGCTGTAGCTTTCTTTGTTTATAGGTAAGTTTAATTTTTATATTTATCGTTTTTATGTTTATTAATCATATGTAATATGATAGTAATAATTGATGTAATTTTGATGTGTGTTTGCATCATATCATATATCATAGGAGGGATGTTTTTCCTTACGTGACGAATCAGGTAGTCGCGGGTGGGAATCGAACCCACGACATCTAGATAACTAACCTGTTGTTATAACCACAACGCAACCGACCTTGCGCTTAGTGACTAGTATTGAATCCGGTCCTCAAGCACAGGTACTGCAAATGCTATTATGATATGTGTTTGCGTCAGGAGTGATTTTGTGACCTACCTGACGTGTTATCGTACCTGCTGCTACTTGTCACTAAGCGCAAGCTTGGTGGTCTAGTGGTTATGACACCAAGCTAGGCGGGCTGGGGGGCTATAGCCCCCGCGTCGGGGAAGACGAGTAAATTTTGTCGGGGAACAAACAAAGAAAAAAAATTACATGTAATGTTCGTTTAGCCACCATATTGTTTTCATTAAACTATTTGTTAACTTTTCATTACAACAACAACAACAACAATATTCCACTATCCCCCTCCCCCGTCGGGGCCTTTAGCCCCTCCGTCGAGCAGGTCCTGGCGCCATCACTGATAGAGGGCGTGAGTTCGATTCTTACCCGAATTTTTTTTCGTATTTTTCGTAAGTAGTTGGGAACGTACCGAGTATATTCGGTACGGTAGCACGTCAGGTATGGCAAAACATTACTCCTATGATAATTGATGTATATATTTCTTTCGTCTGTTTGTCGAATACGATCTTTAAGAAAAAGCAAATATATTAATCTATTTTAAAAATTATTTTTGGATAGAGAGAAACAGAAAGGGAAAGTTCAAGATGTATCAAGTAAGTAACCAATATAATAGGCTTTTATAAAAATTAATGTTGACATTATCCTCAAAATAATGTATAGATTAAATTACGTACTTGAAGAACCAATTATTTATCACTGGTTATAGGAATAGCCCTACATTAATTAAAGATCTTGAGTAAAAGTGTATTTTCCTTCCGGGTAGCTTTTTTTCATGATATTGTTTATTTCGCATGCATAATAGATAAAAAATATCATGTGATTACATGGTGTAGTGAGAGAAATCCATTAAAAATAATTTATTCCTCTTTAAATAAAATACAGAAAAAAACATAATTAGGTTTTCGCAGATTTACAGATTTATTTTGCTACGGTGATTAATTAGTCACTCCTTACCCAAAAATAAGCGACTGGATTTCCCCATGATCCAATGTCAAACTTACCAGCATAATTGTTATTATCATTGTTATTGTTTGTGGTGATGTTGTTGGGGACCTTGTTATTAGGCTTATTAATGGTTATTAATAAGATTATTATTATTATTATTATTATTATTATTATTATTATTATTATTATTGCTATTATTATTATTATTATTATTATCATTATTATTAATATTTTACGTTATAAAAATATAACATTTTATTATTATAACAAATGCAAATGCTCTGTTTATTGTTTGATTATTAATTATTATTATTATTGTTATTATAATTATTATTATTATTTTCATTATTTATTATTATTATTATTATTATCATTATTATCATCATTACTACTATTTTATTACAGATGTCAAACTGACAGAGGCAAACTAAAAGACGTTGAATTATCAATGGTGTGTTTGGTTACAAATAATGACAACTACAGTAGATAACTGTACTAATACATGTTGGTAAAGAAATTACAACTTTATATAATAGGCCTATAACTTACGTTAATTCTACTTGCAATTTGTTCAATACATATTTCATTGCATTTTAATCAAAATTTTTATGCATATATTGTATAACTTAGGCCTACATTGATAAGTACAACTAAATATCAGATGAATAATTTATCATTAGTATTGTAATGATATCATAGGCCGCATTCTGCCTGGTCGTTCCTCGTTAAACCACGCCTGCCGTGCACTAGGCCCCATAAAAAGTCATAAGAATCGAATCAACATATTTTCAAGAAATTCTGAGCTTTTCAAGTGAAAAAAGGTGGAAAAACGACCGTTTGAAATTAAAATATAGGCCTATATTGTTTGAAAAAAAAAATCAGAGTTTCCCCAAAAGTGATGAGGGAGGGGTGATAAACTATAATTATTTATATGGGGCCTTAACGAAGACAGACGAATCAAAAACTGGTAAATACTCGACAAACGACCGCTATACACGCTAGCGTAATGAAGGTTGCTTCGGCTTGTGGCAGTGTGGGTTTTTCGTTAAAAAAAATGTTCATGCAGTTTTATATTCTGTTAGTCTACAATAATTTTTTGACTTTATGTGGGTAAATATTATAATTATTAATTTAAAAAATGTATCTAAATTATATTAATGCAAACGTTGTTGCTAAACTGACCAATCGCCATGTTGATTTTGGTCACGTGGATAACTTATTACAAATTAACGCACTCTGGTTTACGTTAATTTTACCACTTTACGAATCAGTCAAATGAAAATAATACTAATATCGATGTCAACGAAACGAACCCAGTGACTAGGCTGGTAGTCAGAAGGTTACGTTTGGCGTTTGTCTTGAAGATGTCAAATTATAGCATTTGGTAGATGGACCATCCCCTTAATAGATAAACAACACAAAAACATGTTTTTAGTTCTTGTCTTTCAAAACGAATCAGTTTTTAGTGTAAGAAAGACCTTTTCCGGAATGGCAATCAAATTTAATAACTTTCCAATCACAGCAGGACTAAGGACACTCGCTTGCCCCACAAAAACACATGATGTCACATGTGTTTTTGTGCGTCATTTACTTTGTAGTTACGTGGGACTTTAAGTACCAATAGCCAAGGCGGATAGGTCCGTTGAGTCCACATTGAATTGTGTCCTGAGTCTTGCTGCTTGCCGAGGCTGCTAGTCTAGATAATGACTAATAATGGAACTTGTCTAAGTTTATGGTATACATTTTGTAATTATCTATTATTGTTTGTATAGGTATGACGATTCATTTTCAATTCTTGCCGTACATTTTTTTAATATAAGGTGTAACAACATATTAAGTACTGGCTTCTAGAAACATTTATTCAACCAATAGATTACACTGAAAAGAAAACATAACATATTCTAAATCATAACCACCCAGATCTAACAAAAGAAACCTAAATTTGACGTACACTAGATGTCTTAAATAAATATATTTAAAATTGATGAGGGCAATAAACAACAAAATCTTGTATTTTATAAAGGTTGTAATAATTTCATAAATTAAGGTTCAAATGGAATGTATATAAAGGTATAATGCGCATGCGTATACAAGTGTATAATGCGCACATGCTTCTTTAGCTGAAGGATATACTGTCACATAAATATAACAAAATTTCGAAAAATCGTATTTCCAATTTTAAAAAGTTATTTTTATAAACTTTCAAATGAAAATTAAAATTTGTTTCGCCAATAACAGACTGGTAAATAACTTCCTATAGCCTTGGTTTTAAATTTTAAATTAGTAAAACGTCTGTAATTCATAGAAAACAGTTTTTTTCTTCAATCTGCAATTTATTGAAAGTTTGTAACATATATTGACTCCTTTTTATGAGCAATATAAAGATATATTTACAATTTCGAGGATTTGGATTTTGTGTGGTAGTATAATATATTTAATGAGTTATTTGTATTTATTGGTTAGTCGGTTGAGCAAATCATTTTGCAGTGTTGTAAATATAAGAGTATTAGTATTTTTAAAGATGCACTACGGAAATAAAACCATTTGTTATAATATTTAAAATACGTTTATGATTGATAGTCCATATAATATTTTAATAAACTAAAACATATAGAAATATTGAGAAAAAAGTACTGATTTGCAGCGTGCATGATTTCCTTCGAATGCTCAGAGATTTGACCAAGCTTTCTAAAGCTAACTATGGCTGGGTCATTGTGTCTATTAACAACAAATTTCAGTCAACAGTTATCCGATGAAGTATGAAGTATGTCTCAATGAAGCTGCATGTGGTCTTTAAAATTGAAAGGGATATTTTCTGCTGTTTCTGACCAGTGTCGTATAAGAAAAAAAGTAAAGGTCAATTAGTTAAAAATCACTTAAAATAAACTTATTTCTCGAATTGGAGCTCCCTCAGCTGATCATCGAGCCCACCCCTGAGCTCCGCCATCAGCACCCCCACTTCAATACTCCTGGATACGCCTCCTAGATATGCCTGAAGATTTTCAGTCTCATTTTGTGGAGATCAGGTCAAACAGCATTTCCGTCTGGTTTGGATTGTGAAGTATACGGTAGTTATTTAGGATGTGATGGTTTGCCATGTCCTGTATAGGAATCTCGCTGCACGTGTTTTACTCGCTCGATTTAGGCCTATCTATGTGTTTTTTCTTGTGTGGAGTCTCCGGATGCGTAGGCTAGACTAGTGTAAAATATAGGAGTTCCTGCAGTGGTATTGCACAATGGTTAAAGTTTCTGTAAATAAAATCTAGTATTTTGGTGGATTTGCTAGAAGCTGCCGTGTCTGATTAATCCAGCGGGGGTCATTCTGGAAGTATGCCAAGATACCTGTTGTCAGTTTTCTCCTCTAGAGTGGTGCTCATTAGATTATAATAATGAAACAGTTTGTGTTTTTCCCTTGCGAGAGGGTTGTTTTACGTTGGTTGCCACAGGTAACCAACGTATTCAGATCGTCTTGAAAGAGTAAGACGCTGGACGATTGTCATAACCAGATCATTGAGTGAAGATAATTTATAATCTCTAGCACATAGGCTGTTATTCACGGATAAGTACGTGAAAGTCAAAATTCAAGGCTGGGGTTGATAGAATAATGGAAAGGGGCTCTGAATTACAATTATCGATCATGAAATTACTATAGCTGAACCTTTTTTGAAATAAATTTGGATTTAGAATGTTGAATAATATCTTTAATATCATTTACCTGTATTATGTATGAATTCATGCAGACTATAAATAGGCACTTTTAACAATCATGGTTAATCGCCATCATAATAGACCTTTCCGGAGTGTCAATCAAACTTAACAACTGACTAATCAGAACAACGCTAGGAATACGCGCGCGTCTCACAAACACACGTGTTGTCCCACAAACGCACGTGTTTGCGTATATTTTAACATTGTCGTCTTGTGGGACCTTAGCAACAATATCCAATGGGCGGGGCTTAGCGGAAAGGTCCATTGAACCAAGCGGGACAGTGGTGCTGCCGGGGCGGGCGGGAGTGCCCCACCCCCGTCAAAGAGAAAAATTGTAAATGTATTGCATAAAAGTCGGTTAAGTATGCCTTTCAGATTCTTAAATTGTCGGAGCTTAACCCACTGGACCGCCTCTAAAATGTTCTGGTGACGTCACTCCCCCCCCCCTATTTACGCTCTCTTCGGGGGAATCGGCCGCCTGTCGGACAAACATGGCGCCGCCACAGGAGCAGAGTTGCAATTAATAGCGCAGTGGTATAAGCAAATGAAAATGTTCATTTATTTTACTGTAATTAGTTGATTATGTGCAAATTATGTTATATAT
>NW_022720123.1:688611-688972 GCF_011630105.1 Anneissia japonica | reverse complement strand
CGGCCCCCCCCCCCCCCCCCCTACTTACGCTCTCTTCGGGCGAATCGGCGGACAAACATGGCGCCGCCACAGAAGCAGAGTTGCAATTAATAGCGCAGTGGTATAAGCCAATGAAAATGTTCATTTATTTTACTGTAATTAGTTGATTATGTGCAAATTATGTTATATATTATTACCTATATTATTATATAATTTCAAATGAAAGATATATTGCATTTCAAACGATGTGACAACTGACTATATATTTATCTTGTAAATAAAACTATTACTTCAATCTCATGTGTTGATTGTAGTACTATAGAGTATAAGATATGAAAGTATAATACATACTCCAAGTATTGAAATACACGCCATCGTGTTG
>NW_022720123.1:681595-688573 GCF_011630105.1 Anneissia japonica | reverse complement strand
ATTCCTGATGATGACATAATTAATGTCGAAATATTGAATCCCAACACGATGGCGTGTATTTCAATACTTGGAGTATGTATTATACTTTCTTATCTGAGATTAATCAGTGGACCTTTCGGTATAAGATATGATTGTGTGTTTTTCTTACATGGATACGAGCCAATCCACAGCTACGAGGGTGATTATCCCATTTTCCTACAAAGAGGTAGATCCAATTCTCATTTTCAGTGTCTTCATAAAATCCTCTAGTAGTCCTGCATGATATATATTCTGTACATCATTAAAGTTCGTTTTAATAATAATGAAGATGATGGTGGAGAGATGCTGGTGATGATGATAATAGAAATAACAATAACAACAATAATAAATAAATAAATAATAACAATTAACACTTTTAATTGACTAGCTGCATGACACGATTTTTAAAAAGACGTTACTTGTGATACAGTTTATTGACAAATTGATTCATATCCATCTGTGTTTACATCACCATTGACAAAGATTTGGGAATTACTTATTAATATTAGGGAGTTTCGCGAGTTTACGAAAACGATGACGAATACGGTTACGTCATCAAATTTTCAGGCAACTCTTTCCCTACAGCAGCATATCTGTCACAACGTAGGCGATACCATGCCTTTTGCATGAATCAAGGATCATATTCAGCTCCTACAGCATTATTGTCAAGAATGTTTTAGGCACGAATGACGATAATGATAATGACGTAATCGTATTCGTAAGGTTGAGGAATGTCTCTAATAACAAAAAATTAAAACGTTTTTGCTTTTAGTATTTGGTTGTGTATTGAACTCATACCATGAATTCTCACAAAAGAATGGATTGGCTTGTATGGGGTTTGTACGAAAATGACTCTATAATTCCAATAAAAAAATATTAAAATAAATTAATATTGTGAAAATCAACATGCGCATTTCCTATGTTCTGCGTAGTTTGTCCGAATTGACAGACATATTAAAGTAAAACAAATTCACTTGATTTTTTTATCCTTTTGTTACGTCTCATTGATATCTATTGTTTTGCAAAGATAAAGTTTTAGCCGGCACACCAATGTCTTTGGTGTCAGACAGAGCTGCAATACCGCAATATTGCAGTGAGCACGTCGGCATGGGTTTCGTCTGAAAGGTTCGAAATGTGAGAGGGCTAATGGGTCGCAAAGGTGATGATGACACAGAATTAAGTACGGAATCAAGTAGATGCCAAAATAAAAGTATTGTGACCTAGCTCAACTATACATTAATATAGACGAAAATCATGAACATAAATGCAATAATTTTATATTATTTTAATGAATTACATGCTCTTAGTATCTTAACATAACAATGTTTTACTAATATATCTTAATACTTTTTACTGTACTGTTTGGAAAATTTTAAAAGTATGTTTTTATCTATAATTTTATGTTCTCATTTAATCGCTTTGCTTCAAAATACATCTGTGTTATATTCATTATGATAGACTGAATACAATGAATTGAATTAAAAACGTCAAACATATCTTTCGGAACGTAAATCAAACACATTCTCGTAATATGACCTGTTTTCATAATTTTTTTTATTAAATTGAAATATTCAATTTTTATAAAACACTTTAATAACAATAATAAATAAAATAATAATGATGCGGTTAAAATGAACAATATAAAAATATAATTTGAAACAAATATCACAATACAATTTATTGCATAACACAATGCGACACAAATTATGTCCAGATTTATAGTATTACGTAATCAGCAATTAAAATATTGTACACAGGTGACAGGACTTAGTAATTAAATTATTCTTATAATACCATGAGAGCACCAAGATTAATCAACACAATATTGGTATTGCTGCTGTAAAATTCTATGATGTTTTAACATTGTATTCATATTAAGCAATATATATTTCATTGATTACTAAAACCATGAATCACATTTCATACAAAATAGGGTCGTTTATAATAACTATAATTCTAGTTTTAATTTTCCTAGTTGTAAATTTACAATAATGAAGTTGATGTATTGGTCTACAATGATTATCTATACGCTTGAAAGATTTTATTTTGAATTTTATAGGGCCTAAACTCGTCTCAAGCTAAGGTATGGCACGGAATAGTATAGCTGGGGTTAGTGTGTAGCCGGTCAAACACAGGGTCCTAGAATACGAATCTTACAAGCCAAGCGCACAGTTCGTTGGCCGATTCTAAATCGACGAATCCATATCCGAACTATGTGCGGGATTTTGACGACGCGACGCCGCCTGCTGGTTGTCAGTTGCAGCCAGAGCGGATCGTCGAGAAATACGATTGTTCGCGTGCGACCATCAACCGACGGAACGTGTACCCGGTTTTACAAACACTGAAACAACATCAATTCTAAAATGTAAACACATTTAAATAAAGAACATCGTTCGATCCCGTAGACTTCTCATATAGCACCGTGTCCCTATACGTTACACTATTTTATTCAAAAACAAGGTTTTGCCCTTAGTCGCAAAGCACCGGCTCGGTTAAGCTTCATCAACAACCTGAACTCCTTAGGAAGGTCATGCCCCATAACGAAATCTTCAATATAAAAATTTTCGTAATAATGGTACTTCATACGCTTCCCGCTAGGCAACTTGCTGTACGGATAGAAACCGTACAGCGATATGGTCTTGCATATAGGCACCGCAATAGAATAGAGAAACAGTCCGGATGACGGGTGCTCGGTGATGTCCCAAAATCTGGAATAATTAAAAAAATATATTTTGTTAAATAGTGAGAATTCGGCTTCTCGTTGGGCAAGTCCTCACTCCAACAATGGAAGGTATTAAAAAAAAACCCCACTCAATTGCAATTTTAGTTATTATAATCAAAGGTGTTGTTTTATCTCAATTATGATTTCGGTTTGAAAACAATCGAATGTCAATAACTTATTTCTGATGGACACAAATAGATAATAATAAATATACATATACTATGGCAGTATTCTTGAGATTAATGCCTCCATGATAATACTGCCAACAAGATAAAAAAAAATGGAGTAATAAAACTCATTATCACTTACTTCATTAATTCTTCACTTAGTGGCTCTGACGGGTGTGTCACTGTTGAATTTAAATGCTGATTAATTAGGTTCATGAATTTTAAAGCCAAAGTCCCATACTTTGAGAACCAAATAATTGATTCATCGATGGTTTTCATACTTTGATAAACTCGTTTACAAGTATTGTTGAAAGTTTTCACGCATTTTATGAGAACCTTTGTGCCTTCACCATTCAACGTCATGAAATTAACTTTCTTTCCGACATCTTCTTCGAAACCAACTATAGGTGCCATATTTGACCGCATTACAAAGTCGTGTGCATCGATCTCTGCTCCGCAGTAACTTTCTTCCAAAACACCACCGTTACCTACTACTGCGCATGACTCGTATGGAGCTTTTAACTTGCTTAAAAACTTTTGCCTACGTATTTCTGAATCTTTTTCATTTTCATCTTCGACCTTTGTAGTTACTGTCCGTTCAAATGTTAGACCACTCGTAATAAGATTATTCCTGAAACATTTCAAAATACATAAATATTGCACATATTGGAGTCAGAAAATATGGAATTAATCTAAAATTTAGCCTTATGAAAATAGTACGATTATCAGTTACATTCTTTGTGAAACATTTCTTCTACAGTTTAACTAGCATGAAGACTTAAAATTACTTACCGGATACGGGTCAGTTCCTTTGTGTTGATATGTTTGTTTAGAGATTTGTGTAAGTTCTCCTTTACTTTTTCCATTGGAGGAATGTCCTTGATTTCCCTATCGACAGATATTTGATTGTTACAAACTGATAATAATAATAATAATAATAATAATAATAATAATAATAATAATAATAATAATAATAATATTAATAACAAAAATAATAATAATAATAATAATAATAATAATAATAAAATTTCGTCGGTTTTCTAAATTAACTATAGAAGAATTTTCTTTAAGTAAAACCAGTATGCTGACGTTTTTTGGTGTTAGCAGTTTCGCTAACTACTAGAGTTCCTATATAGAGAGAGTTGCGACATGAGCGGTTCAGGTCACATGACCAGTGGACGCCCTCATTCCACCATTTTGGGGCCACACAACTAAACCAGTGGTGCGTAACTAACAGAAATAAGATAAGCTTTTGAGGCTAAATTCTCGACCTCTTGTTAGTTAAAAATTCATAACTTCATAACGGGTTACATTATTTGTTCTTAATAGACTATTCTACACCACTATATTATTGAAATAAAATTTAAAATTTGTTTCGACCTCTGAATTAAAGATGGGAAAAGAAGAGCCTATGTAAACAGTGCATTAACATTGGCCTACGTACCGCAGCAGCCAAGCTAGCAGGCCAACAAGTAGTAAGTAGTGTTTCAGTTACCGTATGACTTACGGACTTCTCTTGTTATACTACAAGGTTTTTTGAGATATTATGAAACTGGCATCCTAGCTAGAGGCTTGCCGCAAACACCCGTTTATTATACGAACTTCAAAGTTGTCCTGTGTGTAAGCACGGAGTTGTTATAGTGGGTGTAAGTAAGGCCTAATCATAGTCGCTACGCTTAACAAATGCAATCATGTACGCCTAGCTAAAGGTGCTACGCCAATCTGGTCAAGCAAAAACTACATGTAATATAAATAATTAGGCCCTATAACAGACTATTGAGAATAAATTTTTTCTTGAATTTTACTATAAACTTCAAATATGCATTAATTAACAGATATTTACTATCAAATGACATGAAATTTTGTTTTTAAAATTTTTATTAATTTTTTACAATTGCCTGTTATTTATACAATCGCCACAATGTAGAATAGGCGTTCGTGTTCATTCATGCATAAATGGCCCCAATATGGAGTCCTATAAGCGGCTCATGTCGCAACTTTCTCTATATAGGAACTCTACTAACTACCAGTTAGCATCGTCAGTACTATTGTGGCTTGGTTGTTGCTTCTTTCTTCAGTCCAGTTGATTTGCGATTGGCGCCACCAATGTATATGTATATGCTGTCTCTTATCTTGAAATATGGCGGAAAGTCAAAAATTTGCACTAAGTGCTCAACCTGTCTCTTATACACATCTAGATGTGTATAAGAGACAGCAAACATATCGGTAATTACATAGCCCTGTATCAACTATACGTATGACTTAATTAAAGACAAATTAATATTAATGTATTAACATGTATATGAATATTATGTACTGTCTGATATGCTAATTTTATTTTAATATTAAGCATTTCAAGCATTCAGTAGCAAGTTATTTCTATTATTATTATTATTATTATTATTATTATTATTATTATTATTATTATTATCATCATTATTAATATTTTTATTATTATTATTATTTTTTATTTTTATTATGAGTGAAACTCCTACCTTTCATGATATGCCTCCGTTGGACCTTTAAATACCCTTAACCCATCGGAAAAACTATTAAAACAAAAACAAACAAAAAAACTCGATTCATTTTGATATATCTATCATCAGGACTTATTCAGCTTCATTATATTTATAACACTGTCATGGTGATAGCCACTGTGCGTGCGCAGAGCCATAGAGATCACTTTAAATCATTTTGATCGATCCCCGGTTCCAATCCATCGTTGCCCTCCTTGTGTGGGCTTAGCCGGAGAGCTGGAATGCTGGAATGAAGAGGGTTTTAAAGAGCCTCTTAAAAGTTGTTGGTACCATGTGCAGTATGACCAATGTTCAGGTTAAAGAAAGAAGTAGACCTACACTTTTTGAAAAAATAACAGATTGTCTCCTGATGTACTGACAATGGACCAGAATAACCCCAATGGAAATGGGCGTTTCTGAAATGTCAATCAAACTTATCAATTGACCAATCAGAACAAGACCAGACAGACGAGCGTGTCTCACGCACATCTTGTCTCACAAACGCACGTGTTTGAGCATGTTTTTACACAGTCGATTTTTTTGCACCTTAGCAACAGTCCAAGGGGCGTGGCTTAGTGGGAAAGGTCCATTTGCCTTCGGACCACAACGACTAAAATCATGATTTAAGTACTGTAATTTGTATACAGAATATTTGAAAATGGTCGGATAACGAAGGTATATTTATACCTTCATGTTTGGATTTGGTATAAACAAACTTACTCAAGTTTTTTAGGTGCATCCTGTTTTGATTGTGGCAACTCTGGTGGTACTCTACAAATAGAAAAGAAATGGTGTTGCTATTAAATAATTTAGTAATGTTGGTATATGCTGTATTTTCAAATTTGCTTAATAATAAATATAATAACAATAATAGTGTAACATTATAGTCAAATGAAATAGAAAATACAATGCTATGGAAATGAACTACCGAAGAAGAAATAACTTATAAGAAGTTGATAAAACATGGAGAAAATATTGGACTTTTTTTTCAATTTAAAAGATTACTCAATATCTAAACTAGCACCTACATTTCTTTTGCTGTTTCATCATTCTTTGGTGGATCACGTTTCTCTGGCGGCAGCTTTTGGAGACCGTCACTAATCAATAACAAAAAAATGTTAATCATTGATACAGTATTGCAATAGATCAAAAATTCTTAAAGTTGTTGATAACAACAGAATAAAACAATATAAATAACATTAAGTAAATGAAGCAGGAAAGTAATTTTGTGGAAGAACAAACAGATTCAGATTCATAATCTTCTATTGACATCACTAAACAAAAGAGTATTACAGTCAATATAAAATTAAACTAGTACCTACATTACTTTTGCTGTTTCATCATTCATTGGTGGATCACGTTTCCCTGGCGGCAGCTTTTGGAGATCGTCACTAATCAATAACAAAAAATGTTAATCAGTATTGCAATAGATCAAAAATTCTTAAAGTTGTTGATAACAACAGAATAAAACAATATAAATAACATTAAGTAAATGAAGCAGGAAAGTAATTTTGTGGAAGAACAAACAGATTCAGATTCATAATCTTCTATTGAC
>NW_022720123.1:676412-679831 GCF_011630105.1 Anneissia japonica | reverse complement strand
TAATACAGCAGTGAGGCTCATGTAATATATATATATTTTTTTAAATTTTATTTACATATTTTATATATATATATATATAGTTTTAAACGGTAAAGAAGAGGAATCTGCGGGTGTATAATATATCAATAATGCTGACTATAATAATAAAACTTCTCTGTGTAGAGGCAGTGCCGATGATGTTAGAGGTTTTCTAGCCCTAGATTACAAAAACAAAATATCGGAGTTACTAATTGATTGTCAAAAAAATGTATCTTACCTTGATCTAATTTCTATATTATGATTGTTTTCTTTGTTTAATAAACCAGGTCTATAGATAAAAAAAAAGGTGTTTTAGTTCACAATAAAAATGCGATTTATGTATTACGATGACAGATGTTTAATATTCCATGAGCCTCACTGCTGTATTACGGTATGTCCACTGGTGTATGTACGTGGGTGTGTGGGGAAGGGGGCCTGAGCACCCCTTCCAAACTGTACATTTTCAAAAATTTAATACGCTAGTTAAATATTACCACATAATGTCACCTTACTTTGCCAACTAGAGCCCCTCATTTTACCACCGAGGCCTTTCACTTGGCTTCTCATCTCCATCAGCACCCCCGCACCATTTCAATACCCCTAGGTACGCCACTCGTTGCATCTTATTTTTGCGATATCAGGAAAAATAATTATATATAGATTTTGGATATAAATACCCTGTAATAGCTAAACCATCACAAAGTTTAAATACCTGACTATTTGTTCCTTGGAAATTGTCTTATCTGCAAATAATGGAAGATCTCGGAGAACATTTCTGAATGGAAGATGGAAGAATAAGTACATATTCATGTTATAATAATCATGATTATCACCATCATCATCATAATCATCATCATCATCATTATCGTCGTCGTCGTCGTCGTTGCCATCATCATCGTTAATTTTATCATTATTTTTGTTATTATTATTGTTATTATTATTATAAATGAAAATACTAATAATAATATTAATAATAGAAATAATATTTATTGAACCGGGAGAACACGCGAGACCCAATGCAGCTACCAGAACGTTTTCGCTAGAGAAAATGAATAGTGGAATAAATATTGTTTGAAAGTTTGCATGATGGAGTAATAATGTGTTAAATGCTTGTGGTACACCACGTTCTACCATTATGTAATGTGGCCTAGCGGCATGATGATGTCATATTTCACCCAAATATTGGCATGCCATATTTATTTTACCAGCGGCGTAGTGAGATGATGACGGGCCCTAGTGCAAGTTGCCGGGCCCTAAAATGCATCTGATCGAACCCACAGACAGAGGCTTAGTGGGGTTTACTTAGTCGGAACTCTTATGCTCATACATTCTGAGATTTTGCGTATTTTAAGTAACGCGCAGAAATAAAATATTCAAAAAATATTCAAGGATATTGAAAATTCAACAAAGGAACAATCATCAACTTATACTTGCAGTGAACAATCATCAACCTATACTTGCACCCTATTACACAATAAGTACGGCTGAAACAAAATAGTTGCATGTAATATAAATCAAGATAGCCGTTAACACTGTAGTTGTATCTGCCGGTATTTGAATCTGTTCAATCATGAAGCCTCCGTGGTCTAATGGTTATGACGCTCGCCGTCGTGGCTTTGCGTTCTCCATAGAATCGCGTCGACCAACAACCGTCGGCGGGCGCAGGGAGTGCCTGGCTTTGAAGTATAAACTGTTTGATCATTTTACCGTAACTATGTAGGCCAAAGTTTCGCAATCACGAACTGGGCAATTGTCCCGATTCTACTGTCAGTTTCGGTGACATCACCATTCATGATGCCGTCGCCAAACCTGATTAGGATATTATTTATTAGGATACGTCACATTCCTGATTTATATTGAGGAATTATGAGTATTAACGTTAAAACATTGTATAAATAATAGTGTTTTATTTTTGTAGATAGGTTATATTTTTCGCTTTGCACACCCGACTTCTTAGCCCAGATGACGTAAAATACTTTTTGTAGTGTCGTTTTTTGCTACAAAGCACACTTGAAGTAAAGAATATGCCTAACCTCATGATTAAGCCTAACCGCTTATACAGACACTATAACAACTCCCTGCAGGCAGTAAGCCTATTCAGCCTATATCCGACAACGCATTATACATAATGACTTGAAGTGATGACGTAACACGATTCAGAATAATGAATAGAGCACAAATTAATGATTAGGATGCTACCATCATACACTCATATTCAGTATCACTGCAGCAACAATGGTATACCGCATATTATTAGCTTCGAGTAAGAATGTAAATGAAAAAAAAAATACCTGCCTACCTGTTTTTCTGAAATAATATGTCGTCTTCTTGAATGAGTTGTGATAATAATTTTCTGAAAGATGGATACAATAACATAATTACCAATATCAGAGATCTTATAATTACAAATAATTGTAATTGCGGGAGGGCGTCGTTGTTACATAATTTGCACGCAGAAAGCGCGGAGAACGCTATCTTCTTATTATATGATCTTTGCCAATATCAATTCTATTTTTAAAAAATCTTGATTTGCTTTATGAGAAAACTAACAATAACGACGTAACAATGACGTAAGGAGAGTGCCTTCAGATAAGTCATTTATGTTTTCTCTAAAGTTTATGGTTGGCCATCTGCAACATTATCTCATTGATAAATAATTTGAATTCGATAAGCAATTATTAATTATTATAGGAAATCCAAAATATATCTATTTATAAATATATCAAAATGTTTCTATATTGAAATCCAAAATGAATTATCTCAGTATATGAAGGGGTCAACCTGTGAAGCTGAATTCCTAGCAATTACTTTCCCATTCATTCACTTCTACCAGATATCAAATTTAAAGATTTGAATGGAGCTAGAACAGTTCTGAACTTACAATCCTGCGACACTATTGAAGGCCTGTACAAACACGCAGTGCAGCGGCACAAAATAACAAACAGTTTTGTTTCCATAACCAATTTTTCAATTCAAGTCAGAGCGACCATAAATGTAACACTATGGTTGAATACGTATTTATAATAGATGGGCCTAATGATGAAGGCTTTGGTATTATAGACATCATCATTTTTTTGTCGTAACAACATGCCTACTGGATATAAGAAGCGGAGGTTATCACCGTAGTCGTGTACTGACGAATTACCCTTTATTTCGTGCAACGGATCGTTTTAACGACGATCCGTTCAGACTGCCGCCGACAATAAGCAGACGGCTTTGTGTCGACTTCGGGAGCGAAGTTGGATTCGTCGTGCGACGCAGTGAGTGCCCGGCTTAATGACAACAATAACTTTTACAAATTTCTGACTTAAAAACGGAAAATCAATCAGGTACACAGTACGATATTATATGAAATTTTGAGCATATCCACCATAAAAATATAGTGTGTGATAGCCAAACAT